>NC_081249.1:51821716-52121716 GCF_030490865.1 Poecile atricapillus | reverse complement strand
GGGAAAGAAAAATAAAACTCTAATTGCCTTAATTTGTAACGGATTCTGATTTTTTTCACAATGCAAAATTACATACCTACTTTTTATCCAAAATACTTATTAATAAAAACTGAATTTAGCCTGCAAAAATAATGATGTCTATATTAAAATAAATGAATAAATAAATAGGAGAAAAATGCTGGGTTTTGTTTTTTTTCATCACATAGCCATTTATTCCTAGTTTGAAGTTACTCAGCTCAGTGTTGCAGTGGAAAATCAGGCAAAGTGCCAGGAAGCACTAGTCCTTGAGGAAACTAGGAAACTATGGTAGAATTTCTAAACAGTTCTCAACACAGATGATACCCTCTTCTTTTACAAGTATCTAATGAGATGGATTCAAATGAAAGCTTTAAGATTATATATATGACTTGCAGTGCTGAAAATCAAGGATTTCACAGATGAAGCCATTTCAGTTTTTCTTCAACTAGATACATACAAAGGAGTTTACATAATCAATGGAAAAGCAAGAGAAGACATATCTTAGTCCTGCATATGAAATATGAAATGTTATAAATTAATTCAAACCAATCTCATTTTGTATATTCTATTGAAATATAAATATTAAGGAGCACATAAGAAATGTTTTTAATTTACAGTAGTAATACAACAGTTTCCTTACACAATGTTTGAATTCAGTAGGTATTACATTCAAAAAATGATATTGAAAGACATGTAAGAAAATAAGCAGTCTACATTACGGGTGCTGGGAAGAAAATTGAAAAGTGCATAAACATACTAATTCTTAAAAATCAGAATGAAGTGCAGTTATAAAATAAAAATAACAACATAAAAGACCCAAACCAAATTCTTGAGATATGCTAATGATTTGCTTCTGAATTATGTTTTATGAATTATGTCCAAAATTGTTCCACATAGTCTACTATAGT
Source organism: Poecile atricapillus (assembly GCF_030490865.1). NCBI lineage: Eukaryota > Metazoa > Chordata > Aves > Passeriformes > Paridae > Poecile > Poecile atricapillus. The sequence goes on along the minus strand of NC_081249.1, from coordinate 52,120,790 downwards.
CACTGTACAGGGCTCAGCATGTTTAAGGAGGAAGTGCCGGTCCATCTTTGTGTCACAGGAATCACTGGGCTTCACAGCACTCCTTTAAAGCAGCTGGAGCCCTGCATAATTGAAAGTGACATGCAAATAAATTCTCAGGGAACCAATGCAGCTACTTCTGTATCTCACCACCCCAACACCCACTCTGTGCCATGTACAGGTACTAACTTAACAAAATTAGTTATCATTTAAAATTATGTAACTTCACTTAAACTTCTTTTAAAATAAGTACATTCACTTTTGTAACATTAAGTTGGATAGAGAAAAAATTATCAGTTGGTTTAAATTAATTGATATTGTTATTTTTATGCTACAAAGATAACAACATGTGTCAGCCTTTCTATAGGAAACTGAAGTGGCAAAATGTTATTAAAAATGATTCCTCTACAGAAACAGTTACAAAGTGGTGATTTAGAAAGAAACATTTGCTTAATTTTGTTATAGCTAATCTTGTTATATTGTCAAGTACCTCATGCCAGATATTTCCTCCTGGATAAAACAAACACATTCATTCCATGAGTGACATAATTTGCTTTTATGTTCCTATCTAATCTGGACTCAAACCATGTTGATCACAAATCCAAGTTTATTTTCACATCTTTGATTGATCAACAGATGCCTTCTCATACAACTCTGATGATAGAGCTAAGCTCATTAGAATGGGCAGTGGGCAGGTATTTCAGCTTTTTTCCATTTCACTTTGATTGTAGCCATACACAGATTTCTTTAGTTTTATTGCTGGAGAATTAGAATGTCAAGTAATTTACAAGAAATAAATTAATGCCTAATAAATGAGTTTTATAGGTTCAAACAGACACATTCCTTCTTCTCTTCTGAGAAACTTAGAAGTGACAAAAACAGCAGTTCTGAGAAATAAAAGCAACAGGAATGAGAAGATCTGAATGGTTTCATACTGTTAGTTCAGAAGATAGGTCTAGGTCAGCTTACATTTGAATAGATAGGATACTAGTCCCAAATCTTTCTTGCTATTCAAAAAGCTATTTTCCAGGTCATAAAAAGAGAAGTACCCTGATTGAATTTATGCTGGTCCTGTGAAGTAAGATTAGACTGTAATAAGCTTAGTCTATTTTGTTCTAGTATTGCTAGGAAATGTTTGCCACAAATTTAGCTCTCTTTCCTGCTAGCCATTTATAAGTAACGTTTTCTACACTCTAACTCAGTATATCTGTAACTTAGCAAGTCAGTAAATGACTGCTTAAAAACAAGCCACCAAAATCAAGTGTATTTTAAATATTATCATGAAAAATAGCAAGCAATAAGCTTAGTGGAAGACAATAAGGTAATCTTTTATTTATTTTCTAAGAAAGCACAGATAAAAAGCCTGTTACTTATCCTATTTAGGAGCTATCTCCATTTCATTACAAATGCTCTGTCTACAAAATCAATGCTTTAAATTCAGACAGCAACTTGTTAAAGTAGAAATTAGTTAAAGCAAATATAATTTATTACCAATTACCAGTTTGTAAAGGGCATATATAGGTACTCAGGGCCAATTAGCAATATGAAAATCACATTTTCTCTTTGCATATGTTGCTCTTGTTTAGGTGCAAGCAAATCGAACCACAAATGGAGTGAGAAGCTTTTTAATTGCATTCAGCAGCAACTCCAACACAAATTTGACTGAAAATTCCCTGAGTCTTTCAAAACCCTTTTTAGCATTTGTGTACCTCAAAATCCTGTAATCAGTGAACTGGACAGACTCCAGGTGTACTTTTTCCATAATCTTCCTCAGCTGGCAAGTGCAAAGCCTGAAATCAGTGTGGAAATTTAAAACATTTGGGAGTTGTCCAGACTAAAACATTTTAAATGACTTAGTTAATAGTACAGAAATAAGGAAATCAAAGCATTATCAGGATTACAGCAATGCTGCTGAAGGGTGATACTGCAGAATGAGAATACTAAAAGGCTCACAAAAATTATCAACATTGCAAATAACCAATAATCTTAAACTATTTTTTATGAAATGGCAAACTAGGGAGCATATTGCATAATAAAAAAAAAAGGAAAATATCCACCTTAGCAAATTCGTACACACTATTTTCAGTGCTAAGAACAGCATCCCGCTGTTACTTAAAAGACAAATCATTAAAGAGCCCAAAGCTATGAAGAAAATTCCAGTCTTTGAGCCACCACAGATCTTAAAATAGTGTAAATAAAAATAAAAACCTAGAGAATCTGAAACATCAGACTCCACAATGTTCCTCTTTTATTAGGAAAAAAACCCCACTGATTTGGAGAATAATAGAGAAATGAAAACCTTTAGCTTACATTTAGTATTAAATGTACTACCTTTAGTAATATTTTCAAGGAGTTAAAGAGCACACAGCTTTGGCTACCTTTCTTGTTAAGTAATTAGTAAAACCAGTAGTTAACCACATCCCGAAAAAAGGAATAAAAAATAAGTACTTTGAAATAGAGAATTCATATGACTTGAAACGATACCACATTTCTCTGTGTAAACAGAAGTTTAGATTTAGAAATGTTTCCATTTTGAAAATTATATTCATAGAGGATCAGAAAACAACAGATTCTTATCACTGTGTATAGCAGAAAACTTTACAGAGTACTCAGGTATTTTAAATGCTTAATTTGAATACATTTATTCTTCATTCCACTGAAGGCCCTGGCCCCAAATAAAGAAAGAACTCTTTAACCAGAAAATGTCATATAATTTCATTGTTACTGGAATATTAAATCTTGTTGTATTTAACATGCTTTTTTTAGTTTTCATTAATGCAGGATTGACCACCCAAACTTATCCAAAACCTTTTCAATTTAATTTAGTGTATATTATTGGGTGCATATCCAAAATACATACTGGAGAAACAAAATAGATCTAGCTCTTCAGTGAAAGAAACATTGCTTTGCTATTTATAACTTGCAAAGCCAGAAGTATTCCATATGTAAGAGTGAAAAAAAAAATCTTCACACAATTCATTCTCTAAAAATTACTTATTGAATGCTAAGAAATCAATAGCCTGTGGAATTGCACCATCTAAGATGGACTGTCAGAAGTCATGGCTCTCATTAGTGATCACTTACAAAAAGGCAAGGGGGAGTTTATAAAGACTTTAAACAGTTTTTTACTGCAACAACAAGGCTAAAGTTCTGATTGTGAACAAAAGGTATGCTTTTCATTCTGCTACCAGTAATCCTATGTGCAACTACAGGCTCTGCCCAGAGTTTCAGCAGGTAAAAGTGCCAAATAAAAAAATAATCAGAATATCAAATAGGACTTTTTAATTTTACCAGATTCACTCAGAGATGTATGGCTGCTAAATCAGAGATCCCTTTTATATGTAAAATTTAAATAAATAAATAAACAATCCAGTGCATATTATAAACTCATTCTATAGATAGATCTGTGTAATGTATACTTTACAATGGTGTCTCCTCCTAAAGGCAATTCGTCAATCAAGATACTTGTAACTCTTTCTTTGAATGCCATAAGGCAAAATACAGTCATAGGACATCTGTGTGCCCAGCAAAAATACCGCTGAATTCTCTACTGTTCTGTATTTCTGTACATCTTAAGAGCATTACCAGTCACAAGAAACAAAATACTAGCTATCAGCCTATTGTGTGATCTCGGACACATTGTTTGAGGAGCTCTTTGGAAACAGAGAAAGGACAATGAGAAGGGACTACTGTACCACAGCAAACTGCTTCTATAGAGAAGAAATAGTTCCCTTGCTTAGGAGCTGTATTGGGTTTGTGTGGCCAGGTTTTTCTAGTAGGGGTGGAGGTGGGATACAGGGGTGGCTTCTGTGAGGAGCTGCTAGAATTTCCTCCATGTCCAGCAAAGCCAGTTCCAGGCAGCTTTAAGATGGACATGCAGCTGACCAAGGATGGGCAAATAAGAAACAGCAGTGACACCACCAGTCAGTGGAGAAGGAGGGGGAGAAGGTGCTCCAGGCACTGGTGCTGAGATTCCCCTGCACTCCCTGGTACAGCCCATGGCAAGGCAGCTGTGCCCCTGCAGCCCATGGAGGATCACAGAGATGCAGAGCTCCACTCCACCAGAGCAGGTGGATGCCTGAGAGGAGGCTGTGACCTTGTGGGAGCCCCGTGCTGCACTAGGACACTGGCAGGGACCCGCAGGCCTGTGGATAGATGAGCCCAGGCTGGAGCAGACTTTCTTTCATAGGACTCTGGGGGACCCACACTGGAGCAGCCTATGCCTGAAGGACTGCAGCCTGTGGAAGAGTGACCTGCTTGCAGCAGTTCATGAAGAACTACTGCCCATGGGATGGACTTCTGTTGGAGAATTTCATGCAGAACTCTCTCCCGGGAAAGGGAGAATGAGTTCAAAACGCTCTCAGATTTTTTTTCTTATCTATGATCCTTCACCGGGTAATTACCTAACCTAAGCTACAAGCATAGACCTCTATATTGCCAGTGGTAACAAACCAACACATAAAAATTCCATAGACTCCTGAAATACCAGGGTTTTTTAGATTTCAGTTCTTGTTAAAATGTCTTATTTTTCCCTTTTTTGTTGTAAAAAAAAAAAAAAGTAAAACTATATTAAGTTAATTAATGAACAATTACTAAATAATCTCATTATTCTGAAAGCAATTACTTACAGAATTCAGTAACACTGGTGACTAATGCTTTAGTTTCCCTCAGTCTTCCCCCATTTTTTCCAGAATTTATTACTTTTATTGATGAAACAAGTTTGTTCCATGTCCTATGCCCTAGGAACCACTTAAACTGTTAGGATGTTTGGTTCATTCTTTAAGTATTCAATTGATCTTTTATCTCTTTGTCCTTTCTCACCTTATATCCTCTACAGTCTTCTAAATAACTGCTTCAAGCTTCCTATTTCCTCTCCTCTTTCTCCACAGTCCAGTGCCCAATGTTAAAAATAGCGTAAGCTTCTGCTCACCTCTACTAGTACTCCTACCAATACTGTGCTCTACTTTCTGCCAGTATTACTTTCAGCATCTCTCTCCACTACTTACAGCTCCCAGTAGATTCCATGGATGAACAAGTAAATGGGCTCAGCAGCCCAGCACAGCTTAGACTGATATTCAAAAAATGGAACTTCCAAATAAAGATTGAGAGTGAGCATCAACAACTATCAACAGAATGACTTCAAACTTAAAAAAAAAAATTAAAATATAACAATATAATACCTGCAGAAAAATTAAGTATACGTGAAGTTTAAAGTTTGTTGGCTCAGTGGTTTTTAATTTAAATCAAAGGTTGGGCAGTTGGGATGGTGGGTTTTTTTTCCTCAATAGACAGAAAAATGACACATTTTAATGCTTTTATTTGACAAGGTTAAAAAAGTTTCACTTTGATATTGTTTTACATTAGAACTATAAACTGTCTTCAAAGACATACTAAAATACTTATCTCATAAGGATAGTTTTTATCAATTTTATTCACTTATGAATTTTTTATGAAGATGTAATACATAAAAATATTCTGATACTGAAGTTTCCAACTGAAAATTTACAGGTCTGTGCTACTAATGGGGATGTTTACTTTCCAACTTATGCATTCTGAGAGGGAATAAGAAACATAGCCCAGAAATAAATTGTGCCATTACTAAGAAAATATCCATTTTCTATAACCTTTCTAGTCAAAAATGTTGGTAGCAACTGTTTTGCACAAGTTATGCAAAATTCCCCAAAGCATGCTTTTAGTATGCTTTGTACTAAGTAAAGTAAAGAGCAAGTCTTTGGAACTGACTTCATTTAGTTTCATGTATGATAATTGATTCAATTTGGTCTTTTAAGACAAGTTTTGTATTTTGGAGCAGGTTTTTGTTTACTTTGTTTATGTGTGTGTTTTTGCTTTATTTCAGAATTTCAGATCTCATTTTAACAGCTTTTGAGACACCTAATGTATGACTCCAGAGATCACTCAAAAATCACCATCACAGGCAAAACACAGCTTGGTGAAATTAATTTAATTTACTAACAATCAGAAGAGGAGGATAATGAGAAATAAAACACATGTCTTAAAACACCTTCCCCAAAAACTCCCTTCTTCTAAGCTCAGCTTTACTCAGAATTTCTCTCTCTTGTCCTCCTCAGAAGCACAGGGAGATGGGGAATGGGGGTTTGCCAATCCTTCCTCTTCAGGGTGAGGACTCCTTACACTCTTGCCCTGCTCCAGTGTGGGTCCCTTCCACAGGGTGCAGACCTTCAAGAACTTTCAGCATGGGACTCCTAGGTCACAAGTCCTACCAGGAAACCTGCTCCAGTGCCGGTCTCTCCCTCAATGGGTGCACAGGTCCTACCAGGAGCCTGCTCCAGTGCCAGCTTCCCACAGAGTCTTTCAGACATTCACCTGCTCCAGCCTGAGGTCCTCCATGGGCAGCAGGAGGATCACTGCTGCATCATGAACATCCATGGGCTGCAGGGGTACAGCTGCCTCTGCACCCCGGGCTGCAGGGGAATCTCAGCTCCAGAGCCTGGAGCACCTCCTCCCACACCTGCACTGACCTTGGTATCTGCAGGGCTGTTTCTCTCACATGTTCTCACTTTTAATTTTTCCCTGAAAATCCAAAATCTCTAAATCATGACTAAAAAATGATAAATATAAATAAAAATTAAGCTAGTTTTTTTTTCCTGACTGATAACTGAGTTGCCTCATAGCATCTAAGACACTGAACATTTTGTTCTGTTTTCTCGTATTCTGCACAGTATCCACTGATCAAAGGAATATTTTTTTTAATACTTTTTCAAATCTACTCATTGCTTCTTACAGTGTTTTTGAAATGTAACTAAGATCTCATAGTGTTTCTCTCACCATGTAAAAACGCAACAATTTACTGTAGTGTAGCACAGCAGAAAATTCACACCTAAAATCATTCTCATCCTTTCTGAAACTCATTTCAACAAAAATATGATCATTTTATAAACCCTGTTTCGATTTCCAAGAACTTCCTAAAATCCAGAGAAAACTGTTGAAGGAAAGCTGATTGTTTTAAGGTTCATCATACTGGTCATTCCAGGCACTTCACAGCTATAGTAATAATGGTACCACTACAAACCTCTGTTACAAGTTAGCACCCATCAGACTTCCTTGACAAATTAGACTTTCTGCCCCCCACCCCCATATCTTCAACCTATGCTGCCTCTTAAATAGTCTTGCCATGCAATAGAAAAAGGTGCTGGTTGGACTGCTCTCTCCCACACACAGCTAATGCTGCATCCACTGCTTTTTCAGCTTTGCATGCCCCAATAAAGGAAGCAGTTTGTTCCAGCTGTTCCTGCAAAACCGATGATTAATTGAGTTCTCCTAGCTACACACAGTCATATTATAATGACTTGGACACATACTGATATATTTTACATATTCACAGACAGAACTTTTTATTATACCGGATCTTGCTGTATGAATTTATTAAACAAAGAGTCTACAAGTATAAAAGCCCTGCAAACATATACTAGGTGCATATAAACCTACACTATTGAAAAGTTACAGGTCTGTACTATTAATGGGGACATTTACTTTCCAATTTATGTATTCTGAGAGGGAAAATGAAAGATAGCCCAGGCAGAAATGATGCCATTACTGAGAAAATATCAATTTTATATAAACCTTCCAGTTGAAAAAGTTTTTAGAAACTGTTTTGCTCATGCTATGCAAAATTCCCCAAAGCGTGTTTTTAGTAAAATGCAAATTTAGTAAAAAGCAAGTTGCTTCCTGAAAGGAGACAACCCATTCTTCCTGAAAACACAATAGAAAAAAAAAGTCACAGGAAACCTCAATTTTTAAATACACACACTGTTGGAGGTCAACCAAGAAGCACAACCACCTCTTCTTAAGCTAACAGTAATATTTCTCTATTTGTAGTTCAAAATTCAAGCAAGCCTGCTTCAGTAGAGTACGACCCAGCTGCTCTGCTTTCCTTCCCTTTTTCCTATTACTATCATAGCAGTAGATAAAATTCCTGCTTAAAGGAATTGCTTTAGTGCAGGAATAAGCTTCTCTTAGAAGTAAGGTTCCTTCTTTAGATAGGCATTCTTCCTCCATTCTTCCCCAGTCCCATCAAAATCATTGCCCTCATTCACCATGTTCAGTTAATGAAGATTTTGACTCTCAGTTGGAATAATAAACAAAACTGTGCCACTGCAAAAATGAAATCCCTTATATTTGTGAAAACATTTGCTTCTCATTAAAACAAAACAAAACAAAAATAAAACACCCAAAAGTCGATTTATTGTCTTCCAAGCCACTTATGCTCTTACGGCAAATAAATACATAAAACAGGAAAGTGTCCTGCATTCATCACAGGCATCAAGTAGTCATAATTCATTCACTGTCCACTCACATTTTAATTACCCAGTTGGTAATACAATAGGGATATACCAGATCTATTAGGAAGACAGACTGACACCATGAAACTTTTTTAACACTCTGGTTAAATATTTTCTAGGATTTTATGATTCCCCATTTCTACCAAACGAAAGTTGAATGAAAAGGATTATTAGGACTCAGAAATTGAAAACTTATTTTAACCTAACCTCAACTTCCCTACAGAAGTGGAAGTCCTCCCAGCGGGAGTTATCATCTGGGAAGTCTGAGACGAAGGGTAAAGACTTGTACAGGAGGCTAATATTACTGGCCTGAGCAGTTAAATGCAAGAGGTTGGAGACGTATTTCCCTTTCTTCTTGCAGAAGTAAAGTGCTCACCATGGCTATTCATTCCTCTGCCTGACAAGCAGAAGACGAAAACCAAGCAGTAGATGCCATAGTGAAAATGAGACAAATTGCTTCTTTCTTAATAGAAAGAAATTAATGGAAATGTATTGGGTACCACTGAGCACTATCAGCTGAGCAGTGCTGGCAAAAACACAGGCTTCACGTTCTCACAAAGCACAGATTTTCAGTTTCCTAGATGCCCTGTTCTTAATTAATCTTATTCCAGATGACAAGCTGCACTGAGCCTTTGTGGTTTGCTTAAGTGGTCAAACATAGCAAAACAAAGTAGTTCTCCTATATAATTTAAATATCATCACCCAGCATATACTTTATGCATATACTTCCAAAGAGAATAAATTTTTACAAACATACACACTAAAAATTGGACGTTCAGAAACTGACGAAGCCAGCACAACACACAGGAGAGTTTTCTAATATACCATGGAGGAAAACTGCCATATCTTTCAGGCAGCTCTGGCTATAATTCCATTAGCAGCTGCTATCAGTAGAGTGTAATTCTCCAAGAACTGCCACTTTAAAACTTCATAAAATCAGCGGCCAGTGCCGCTGACATAGAAGCTCTCTTTTATCCCATGTTACTCAGAATAATGCAACTTCAGATTATAAAAGAGCAGTGCTGGATTTACTAGCGAGACACCTAAGATAGAGCTGCTTTTGCTCCCCTGCAACAGTGCCCTATTTTCTGAATGGATGGCCTGCGTTATGCCTAAGAGAGACACTTGTGTCATGTGTTAACGATCTTGTCATGATGAATGGCCATATCTATATGGATAAACTAAGTAAATTAGCTGACACAGTCATTCAGTGAGTGCACAAATACATACTAGGATGCAGATCTCTTTTTTATTAAGGGACATTTTCTTCCAGCATTTAATTTGTGACATAGGGAGTTTATATAAACAGAAGTTATATATGTGAGTGATGGAAATGGCATTCAGAAAAGGATAGGCAAGTATTTCATGAATATTGAGCTTAGTATACATTTCAATAAAGTTTCATTGTGCTACTATATTATGTGCTGATATTCCACAGCATAGGTAGCATGTCAGAGCTTAAAGCACATTATGACTGCGATGGTAATCATGTCAAAGACCACTGGAAGCTGAATCTTTAAAAATCTCAGATTAAAATGCTAGTTCAGTTAAGTGCTGCACTTGGTGAGGTGGGAGATCACAACACACATGTGTGCACAAGCTGCCCTTCAGTAAACTGTATGAATGATTCAGCCCGTGTCCTGCTGCAAGATAAGCTTTTATGGAGCTTGCACAGCATTCAGCAGAAAGCAGCACACAATCTCTTTTTGCTATTTGTTACAGATCTATCAAGTGTCATGTACCTTTTGGACTCTCACAAATTTCACAGCACCTGTAAATCAGCGAGAAATATATGTCTGGAATACAGAAATAAAGTGTAGGTGATTTTGCCCTGCTGTTTTGAAGCGTCAGTACATTTTTTTGCTAATCCTGAAAACAGCAATTAAAATTGACAATTTGGTGAATCCTGTCTAAGACAAATTTGATGGTTTCAGTTTCTACACTGCAGGATCACTACAACACAGAGAATTTAACTTGCAAGCAATTAAAGTCTACATATTTCATAACAGCTACCACTCATTAACCCAGCACAAACCCAAGCTGTGTTCTTCATCCTAAGATCAATATGAAAAAGGTCTAATGAATTTTTCATATGCATGCATGGTAGCACAAACACCTAGCCGTTAACGTTGCTTTTGTCTACCACAGTATTTGTAAAATTTCTATCTAGAGAGGCTGAAATCAGGCACTAAGAGTGGTATGCTAGACTGAATCAAGTGAAAAGGTAAGTACAGACACATCCACATTAAATACTGCCCTTAATTTGCAAACTTGTAGGTATGAAACCTCCAGTCAAAACCTCGATATTATGAACAGCTACAGAGAGCTACAGAGCAGCCTGTGGCATAATTAATGCTTACCTCACAGAACTGAAAAAAAAAATACAAACAATTTTTTTTTCCACATTACTGATTGAGATTTGGTCTTTTTCATCCAAAGTGTGACACAAATATAAAAATAAGACCTAGATTTTTTTTCCCATTAAAGCAAAGGTATTTCCTTGCACCCCTCTGCCTTTTGCTTAATTTTTCTTGAAAGATGAAGTAGCTGAAATACTTCTACTCACTCCTTCACAGATCAGTCTGTAAAATCCAAAGTAAGACCTTTCCCTGGAGAAGGAATCAAGAGCAAAGCATTAGTGCTCTGACCACAGAATTAACTGCAAATAGCACAAAGAAGCCAGACCTTTGTGATCAGGCATTTTGCACATTTTTTCTCACATCTTTAGAGAGATACAGATGTGAGAGAGTCGTGCCTGCTAGTCTGAGACAGGTGGAGGTGCTTCCAGAGAAACAAACATGAAAAAAAAAGCAAGATATAAAGAAAGGTATATCTTTTTTTCTCACCTGCCCTAAATTAGCTAGTTTATGAGGACTCTAAGTGTGATGGCTTTTATGGATCTCCATTTTGTGGTACTCAGCTTTTTGCATTAAGCATTCAAGGAACCTGAGAATCTTTTTTTATCATGGGTACTCATTCTTATGCATTTCAGTACTTAACATTGCAGCAACAGTCTCCTTTGGAAGCTGAGATCCAGTGACAAAAAGAATGTCTAGATTTCCGAACAACTAAATTTCTACCTACATTCTATATAATGCAACACTGGTGTATGTGAAGAGGAGTGTCCAAGAGTATTTTGTAACAACACTTATGTTTCCCATTTTTTAGGACTTAGGCTATTCCATCACAGCAATTGTTTTGAGGCCATTCTCTTCCTTTTTATTTCCCACTTTATATTTAGATAGAGAACAAGAGAAACAAACTGCAGGTCATTCACACAGAGATAAAACCTATTCACACTTTTGCATTTATTTCTTTGATGACTGGACATAAAAGAAATTGGACAAATTCTCTTACAGTCTCAGGACAGTTTTAAAGCATGGTAGCAACGATTATTTGGCTATATTTTACCTTTAATCCATATGGAATATTCATGAACTTGTCAAATGTTTTAAAAATACCCACTTCTATTACAAAATACATAATCACTTAACTTCTCAGGTCTACAGAATAGTAAGCATTCACTTCCAACTAGCTTCAGTGAACCCCACACCATTTCAAAATTAAGAACTACTGAATAGAATAAGATTTATTTTAATCAGACTCATTATAAACCAGGCTAATTTATACTGTCACTGTTCGCATCTCAAAAAATGCCTGCCTAGTCAAGTCTCAAGACTACTTGAATTTTTTCTTGCACATACTTGCTCTTGCTTTCTGAATATGTGCTTTCAATAGTCAAGATAATTTCAGTGCATATGAACTAATTTGCAGAGCCTTCCATTCCTTATCTGAATCAACCTCTGTCTACATAGAGTAGTGTAGCTGTGAATTATAGTACTATTCAAATAGTAGTAAAGACCTGTGACTGATACTTTCTTTATATTCATTTCTTTAACTTTGGAATAAAAATAAAATTCTAGTTCAAGTATACTTGAAAAGACAAAAAATTAAAGTTCATATAATTCATTAAGGAAATAATTTAAAATGTTACATCTTTAAGAACCCCTGCAACTATTACAAAGCTATCAAACTATTATAAAAATATCAAGCTATGATTGTCAAAGTCAAATTCAGAATAATTTCTCAAATTTCTTAGATCACTCATGAATAAACTAAATGGTTTTATTAGGGGTTATTAATTTAACATGATTAACATGATATACATCTGACCCAGTATCTCTGGAAACACACTTAAAAATGACCACTGATTGTAGAATAAAACCCTACTTAGTTCTATAGTTATACAACTTAATTAAAGAAAAATATCTGAAATTGTGCAATAATATCCTAGAATTATAACCCATGAATTGTCTCTTCATCACAATACTAGGTATTAAAATACATTGCATTAATAATACTGTATTATAACAATGTTATGTTATAAATGTTAAAATTTTATAAAATATAGCAGTGCATTTGAATATTGTAACTTATTAATCTTTCTTGAGCAATCTAATATTCACTAGAAATGGGAAGATTAACGTAAAGCAGAGAACAGAAACATACTTCTAATCAACCCACTTTAAAAATATCTGTAACACTGATTGTCTGCACCCAAGATTAGAAATAAAGATTTTCACTGATTGTAATTCTTTGGATGAAATGCAAATATAATAGAACACATCTGAGTGCCTGAATAAATAAATTAATTAATAAATAAAGTCAACTTTATTGGCAAATAATGTCCATTTTAAAGGCAACTTTAATTATTTTTTAAACTAGAAAGTATCTAGACACTACCTGAATTGAGTAATAAATGGAATTTTAAAGCTTGTCTAGATGAAAATAGCCCTACTTCGACAAATTAAGTTCTAAGAATATATTTAGTGCTGTTCCTTCACATGATTCAGAAGGTATAGAAAGCACTGCCTACTCCAAAGAGCATGTTTCTTATGTCTTAGACTTAAGAAAGCTACTACCAATATTCCTCTGGGATTAAACAGACAAAGATCATGAAGAATGTTATTAAGTAGGTACCACAGTCTTTTAGATTCCTATTTTGAATGGTTTTTTTACTACATCAGTTCAAATGGAAGTTATGTGTGTCTATACACACACACACACGTATATATATAGTCTTCACCTGTGTTTTCTAGTACACCTTCAAAATTGTCAAATCAAATTAAATCAAAACAAATTTAAAAAATTACAACAAACAAATTAAATATCTAAAAGGTGAAAAGTTGTTGCACAAAGATATATAGATTTACATAAAATTATCTTTTTCAAGATATCAAATTCAGTAATCTATAGAACAGCAAAACAGAGGGTCATCTAAGATTCTTCTAAAACACTTCAAATCCAGTCAAGCTACAGACATACTAATATAATAATGCTGAATTTATTACAATTAATTTGCATTGGTGCAATAAAATCAATCATTTCATGTAGGGTAACTCTGAGAAGCCTTTTAGTTTTTAAGGTTATTGGAACAGTTCACTTCTGTTTTCAAATTGGAACAGCTCTAGGGCAATCTCATGTCAGCAAAAGGGACATGGTGGTTTATGTGCTCAGGGTTTGTTGCTGCATGACAAAATTTTTGCCACCAGAGTATTCCTCTATATCAGAAGTCTGAGGGGGAGGGAAGAAGTAAATTAACAGGAAATCCTGCCCTTAGCTTAAAAAATTAAATAAAATTTAAAAAGAAAATTAAAGAACCAGAACAAAACCCCCAACTATAAGTAACTGATCACATCTGGAACTTTTTAAATATCTCTCTGATTTGTACAGACTGTCTAGTCCTGTGCACTGCCCTGGCAGGTTCATTATTTATTCAATTCAACAGCTAATATTCATTAGCTATAGAAAGCATTATCCACTGCCATATCCATTTATTTACTTGAGATTATTTTGCTGAAAAGCCATTTCCAGTCATGACTGAATGTTGCCATATTTTTGGCAGCTGTAAGACAAAAGACAAGGCACTAATGCTGTAATTACTAGCCTACCTCTAAGAATGATTATAGATATGACAATTTTTCACTATTGAAACTGATGCCTGGGATGAGCAGTTTACAAAATGCATAGCTAAAGAGCCCTAATTGTGGAATTTCATTTCATTTAGTCATCACTTAAAAATCCAACTTGTATGAAAAGGTTTTATAAATGGAACACATCAAACTAACACATGCTTAAGGGCAGAATGTGACAACTTGGCAATGTTACAGCTCAGTCTCTTGGCCAAAGATGTCTGTAGGCTAGGAGAGCTTTGTTGACAGCTTTCTTCCTGAACCTGAGCAACTTGCATTCACAAACTTAGTAGACAAATCAATTCCTGTAAACATGACCCACGTTTCATTAGGAGTGCTCTAAGACAAACACACAGGTTTCTGCAAATCTTCTTATTCCAAAGATAAATTGTCTACCACTTTACACTATGCAATGTTTTCCTTCAACGAGAAGTAATGTTAACTGTAATTACTTTAACAATAATTGCTTGATTAGGCATTTCTTTCATGGCCTGTCAAAATACGCTGACATTTATAATTAAAAGTCAAGGAACTTTACTCCACATCATAAATTCCCAACTAGACATGAGGATTTTCTTTTTCTTTTTCTTTTTTTTAGTGGAGAGGACCTTTAACTTCTCACTAATGAAAGATTAAGGCAGCACATCTGTATTATTATGCCTGTTATGGTGGAGTACAATTTCTTTATTTCCAAATTATTTTGATAGTCCTAATATTAATTAGCATCATGTTTTAATAGCCAGAAACTAAAACAAGAGTTGCTATTAAACAGAGCAACAAACCAATTTATCTTCTCTGTAGACTGTCTGACCATAATATAACAGTTACTAATCAATGTTTGTTTGATAACCACAATCATTGCATACTATATATCACAAAATTAGGTACAATTGTGTATGAGACTCTTATTAACGAAACACACCTACTAATGATTTTGATGTCTGCCAAGATTTGCCATGATGTAGAATTCAATTTAAAATATTGATGTGTGCATGCCCACTAATTTTTGGGCTTCTCAGCTGTTGTATTTGGGCATCTGTCAAGGATACATTATGCTATTGGCAGGCACAGATTTCCAAGATTCATATTTCATTGAAGCTTTTCCAGTGTGCCTGACATAATCTTTTTTTCTCACTGTCAAAAAGAGTAATTCATTCGTCCTATAATTATATGAAATCTCTCAATCATAACATGAAATTGTGACAGATTGTAAAATATTAGTCATTCTTTCTGGACAGACCTTTCTGATTTAAAACACCACCATTGACAAGACATCAACAGAAGTTATTTCAAAGGTACATGTAATACTGTGGGAAAAAAACCAAATCAACAGAAACAACCCTTTGAGTTTTCTTCCAAAACTGTGCTTATTCAAGATTATTCTACTTGTGCATGTCTGGACATATCCCTAAAATATCACCAGAACACCTAAACACTGAAAAAGCCTAACTTCCAATCATTATGCTTGCCATTATATGCTGTCTCTGTAACAAATTTCTTGACATGACATTTCATTATCACTTTTCTTGCTTTCAGAATAGTATGCTCACCTTCCTTAAGAAATTCATGATGACTTTATCATTATGGGTTTAATTTAATGCAAATTTATTACTAAATGATGTATGTGCATGGCTAGCACAAGTACATAATTAAAAATGTCATGCACAATATCATTCTATTTACAATAAAATACACTAAAAGATTATTGGTTTGGGTTTTATTTGTTCACTTCTTTTTTCTTGAGAGTATATTTTCTGATTATTTAAAAACCAGTTGTAATAGAAATTAAGAAAAATCAATTCAGTACATAATTTTGCAAGCATGTTGGATATCAAAAATATTTAAGAAATCATTTAATACATTAGTTTATTTAGTGAGTTGATTATACATGACAGAACTCCTAATTATGTGGTAAACCTTCTGCACAATTGTTGAAATGCAAAATAAGTTTAGTTTAAACACTGAACTCAAAAATATATCTATTCTATGTTCTTGTGTTACAAATCACACATCACAAATTTACCTTAATACTTAAATGCTTTCACTGAAGTGCTTGTCAACTCTAATGCAGTGCTGTTACATTTAGGATACAACTGCAATATCTGAAAACACTTTGGTTCTAACAGAAATTCTTAATAGTGGAATGCACACTGCTGTGTCACCATGAGCTCACTCCCCACCCCACCCTGCTCCCCAGTGGGATGGGGAGGACAATCAGAAAAAGGTAAAACATGTGGGCTGAGATAAGAACAGTTTGTTAATTGCAATTAAAATATTATTATCATTAATTACAACATAGTCACTAAAGGAAAAGAGAGAGTGTAATAAAACCCAGGAGAAAGAAATTATGCACAATGCAGATTCTGGATGTCTCCAGGAGCCAAAATCAGACACTCCAGCTGCCCAGTTTCTGTCACCTGGATATACCAAGGTCAAAGGCTACTCCACTTGCCGGTACAGACCCCCTCATTCTTTCTCTCACACCACAAAGAAACTTGATTTTGTTCACTAATTCAAGTGTTTTAATGTAAGACACATCAAAAAGTTATGGAAAAAATTTGTCAACAGCAATTAGTGGAAAAAGGACCACAAGACTGTTTCTCCCTCAGGCAAAAATGCAGCAATCCTCAGGCTAAGCAAGATTTCCTCACAAGAGTATCACATAAGGCTCGTTAAGCAGTAGAGGAAAAGATACACAAATATAGCATTAATACTTTTCCTACAGTCCTTTGGTGGCATCTTGGAGGCACAGAAACTGGAGGCTACATTTTCTTAAAAGAAAAGTAAAAACCTAGCCTTTTACCTTCCATTTTCTACACTCCAGAAAAACTACTGAATGGAGAGAGGGAACAGACCATTCAGGCATCTGACATGCCAGAACATTTTCTCTTCTGGATTTTCCTTTGACTTTAATCTATTAGGCATTTATATATTTATATATTTTTCTGCATGATACATTTTGTATGTGTGAGTTTTCATGTTTATGTATATATGTGCACGTATGCATACATGAACAAACATACATGCACACAGACACATGTACACGATTCACTCAGCAAGAGTTTTGGCATATCACATTTAGTTTTCCATTTAACACAAAAAATCAATCAGTGCAATTCAAAAGAAGGAATGAAAGCAAAACTGTATCAAGCACTGTTAGCAGTATTAGTGAGCTACACATGCAGGAGGAATTCAATAAGGTCAGTGATCATCTGTGAAGTTTCAAATGGTTCATTGTGAAGTTCATCTATTTCACATGAATTTTGCACAATAATTATGACCACAGCTGTCAGATCAGAGCATGGCTTTTTGGCCTTCTCCAGCATGGATAGCTGTAATTAGTTATTCTTAACAATGGTTTGAAAGGGGAAAATCCCAAACTTCCAAGAATGCATTGTGACCTGACTGCATTGTAAGCTGCATCATCTGCCTATTAAATTCCAGTTACACTTCAAGATGGTAATATGGGTCTCAAGGATTTTATGGTTAAGACATTAGTTTTCAGAAGATAGCGGTAATCCACTGTACATCAGTTCAGCCAAGCTCAATTAATAAACTCATGGTAGCATTATCTACTATCTCTACATCTACATCTCATCATCTACCAATCCATTATCTTGATTGGATTTTATGTCAAGCTATTCTCTACCAGAGATTTTGGCTAACCTGCTATTGAAAAATTAAAAAACTCAGTTACTTACAATGCCTTTTCATATGTGATAAATTTAGAAAACGAGTAAGCATGCAAGCAACTGACTGTTTTAGTTTTCTTACATTCAAACCCAAAATGGATTAAAAGGTTAACACTAATGTAGCACATCATGACTTTATATGACCCTTCATACTAATTCACCAATCTAGTATTTTCATTAAATTCAAATATAATGTATATATAGTCTGCACATTCAAAATCATTGTTCTTAAAAAAAATGCTGTCATCATTAACTGTACTTTAGTAATGGAGAAGTTTTGTCAATAACATATGAAGTGGTACTCCCAAAACTCCACTAACTAGCCAAGAAAAAATGAAGCAATAAATGCCAGAATTAATCAGAATAATGTTTGTAGTTTAGCAAAATGTTGTGTTTTCTGTAAATAATGTAATGTAGGCAACCAAATGTAATAAATGTCAATAGCAGCACCCATATTAGTAAACAAAACCTATCAGAAACTGTACCTTTCAATAGCTGAAACACAGAGTCATACAATTACTTAGGTTGGAACAGACAACTAGGATTGAGTAGGTTTCTTTGTGTTCCATCATGGCTTCAGGTGAGAAGCAACAGGGTTTAGTATTTTGACAGCGGGATGGATTATATTTTGAAAGTTCTTGCAGGATTTTTTATAGAAAGAAAAATTATTTGTCTCAATTGTCATGTTGCGTATTCTTGAAAGCCTTGCTTGTTCAAACATATCAGCAGATTATTCTCAGCTACAGACAAACCAGCTTCAAAGCCCACAAGCAACCACACCAACTTAAGTACATTGAACCAAAGAGCCAATTTAAAGAACAATAGCATAAACAATGTATGGAAAACAACATTTAAAAATCAAAGCATTTAAATCACATGACAACACTTAGATTAATGTAGTTAAGTAAAAATAGCCATACACATGAATGTTCACACTTCTTTACAAGCACGCTGTCATTCTTCACCCAGAAAGCCTCTCCAAGGCTTTTCTCTTTTCCATAGGGGAAAAGAGAATGCTAGTTATTAGTAAAGGGAAAGGAAAGACTCATAACTTAGAGCATGTAACATTAATCCTCCTAGTAAGGTCTTCCTTTACAGTCCAACATGCACTTTTCACTGTCAATGCTTACTCATTAGCACAGGTATATTTTACATCTAGATTTGTGGAATAATTTAAAATGGGCAGACAAAGAAGAGATTTTTGCATAATTGTAATAGCAACACAAAAAAAAAAAAATTGCTACATGTCAGAGCTGAAAATCTAGTAGGATAACTTCTGGGGTACATAAAGTTTTATACTACTATGAAGTGAATTTTACTTTTAAAATTAATTTACTTTGTATCCTTGGAAAAGGATTTTACTTGATTTTAAAAGGATGATACAGTTACTTAATCTATTTAAAGGTTTTGGAATGAGAAAATAATTATACACCAAACATTCCTACTCTCAGACAAAATGGATATGCATTTAAATGCTGGTAACTTTTATAATAAAAATTTAATTGGAAATACAAGCTACTGTTGTTAAGGAAAAAAAAAAAGGCAATTAAAAAAATTCAAATGCAACCTAATCCTTATCCTTCCCAGTTAAAAATAAACTAACCCCAAACCTGCCTATCATTAAAATGTTCTCATTGTCCTAACAATGCTTTAATAGCATACACATATTAATCATGGTATAGATACCTAACCATCAAGTATTCTACTCTTGTAACCAAATGAAACAGAAGAGCACATTTATATCATGCTTTAAGATAAACTTTGCACCTTAATTCAATTCCAGTTCTTACTGATAAATTATTAACTCCAAAATATTTTACTCCAGAGCTTTAAACCCTTTAAACCTGAGACTCGAAACCAGAGCCAATATAGCCTTCCCATCGAGTTCTATTATGCTGCCTAAAAGGATACTAATTCACAGATGAAATGTGTTATACACAATGACCCCTAATGAACTTTACAGCTGTTTGTTGCCATGCCCTGTCAATGGCTGAAACAAACATAAATTTACCCTTTCCTTTACTCTGGAAATACTGTCTCAGCAGTGATCTGCCTCTGATATATATTTTGCAAATGCCTGTAACAAGGCTGGCTGATTGACCTGTAAAACCAGAGATCCAGCAGATTTTTAAGAACCAAGACAGTAGATACTACAACTTTGCATCAGTTCATCCTTGACTGACCAAAGAGGGCTAAGCTGGTAAGAAAATAATACCAGATAAAATCTGCCACAGGGTGAACAAAATCCAAAAGCTAAAGTAGAGTTCATTACACTCATAGATATAATGAGATGCCTAACAGTATGCCTATTACTTCCAGAAATGAAACTAATAAGTGCACCTACAGGTAGAGTTGTAATAGACAGAAAAGCTTGTTTGTTTAATAACAGTTAAGATAATTAGTCTGAAACACCTAATTGAGCCAGCAGGCAATATCAGTGAAAGAAAAGCAATTGAATTTCCTTATGCTGTAGGTTTGGAAAAGATTGTCAGAGAGCTTAAGAGAGACTCCCTCATGACTCCAGACTAGCATAAATATAAAACAGAGATGAAGAGACACATACTCATTCTGGACTTACTAATCATAGAATCACTCAGGTTGGAAAAGACTTTTAACATCATTGAGTCTAACTGCTAGGAGTAACAGTCTGTAATGGCTCTGAGTAAGAGGAATCTCCTCAGACAGAGGGGGATCTGGGTCTTACACCCAGAACCCTGGGTTCTGTGGCTGTCCAGCTCAGGAAAGCTTCTTGTTCATGTCATTACACACTATTCTGAACTGGAAGCCCTCTCTAGACAACACCGACCGATGACACTGACTATGTTACATCATGTAAATGAAACATGTTATTTATGGCTCTAGAGAAAATCACATAGAAGGAATTTCAGTTAGGAAGTTTATATGTTCTTAAGCTTGAAATACAGTATTACACATAAGTGATATTGCAGCTATTCTGAGTAAAAATGCAACAGCATCTCTTCTGTGGAATATTATACTACTGTTCATTCATAGTCCTTCCACTTTATACATGGACAAAAAGCCAAAAGCCTATTTAAGTGTATTTCACACTACTTTTGATGTTTGATAACTATACATTTCCAAACCACAGTCACTTGAAATTGAGTCACCAGAAATTCTGCTTCTTAAACATGAAATTGTTAATACACTGCATTTTCACAACTCTAACTTTATAATCTGTTTTGAGATTTTAATGCATACAATGCCAAGTTTAATGTTGGCTGAGTAAAAAAAAATAGTTACAATAATATGTCATTTGGGATGCTTCATTTCAAGACCAAGGACCAGAAACAATGTAATTTCCCCAGCCTCCCCACACTATTTTTAAGCTTTGTAGAAATAAAAACTTAAGTGATGACTTGACGGAGTTATTCCCCCCAAGCTTTTAACTTTAGCACATACATTTTATGTACATTGTTAGGATATATATTCCAAAGGCCTCTAACTGGCATTCATAATCTCTGAAAGCTCTTTAAGATGTTCTGTACCATCTTGTCAATAGCAAACACATTTTTGAAGGAAACAATTAATCAAACTCCTTTTACAAATGTTGGAAAGACACATTTATTGTTTAATATACTGCACACATTTAAATATACTTTAATCCTTCTAATCATAATCACTTTTTTTCCAATCCTTTTTCTTCAAAGCTATTCTGTAGATACGTCTTTAGTATTCACTTTTCAGTTTAACTGAGTCACATCACAATTTTTCCCCTTTCTTTAAAATCACACAACTTGCTTACTACTTAGAATTAACCATTTCAAAACCTTAAGATTCCTTGGCAGAATGCAACTAATTAAAGTTCTGTTTTAATACGTAAGTGGATACTCTAAATAGACAATCATGCTTTGGTATAAATGTTGAATGGCATGGCTTAGAAGCGCTGTCTCCTCTCTTCATGCTCTTTATGCATGTCTGGTATTTTGCTTTTATGAAGCACTCTTGTTTAGATCAAGAAATACTGCACTTTGGAGAAAGTGAGTTTTGAGCAGTGCTGTCCATTGTCAAAAACCAGTTTTGTAAACCAAAATAATAAATCAAAATCACCCCCATTTTTTTCTTTTTTTCTTTTTTTTAAGAAAATTCCTTAACAAAAGAAATAAAAATTTAGATGATGAACAGGAGTTGTAAATAGTCTACACTTGCAAGCATTGATCTTAATCCAGCTACATTACTTTATTCCTCAAGAATCTGCTCCACTGCTAATATCCTTCCAATATCTTTTGGTGGCTCTCTTACTGCTCTCTCTTGTTTGTCCAGTATGAATAAAGAAGCAGTTTATGTGTCACTAGTTTTGTTCTTTTCTTTATTTATTTTGTTTAGGGCAAACATTAATTAGACAAATTCATGTAATACACAGCCAAAAAGTAGGTCAATGTACAACAGTCGAAAATTATGACAATGTAACTTTTTTTTTTTTTAAGTTATTGGGCAGCTTACCAAAATGTAAAGAATTTACAAAGATGCAGAATTCTATCTTTCACAATGTTTGGCAAATGAAATATTTTCAAGGAGCTTAATATCATGTTATTAGAATAATATTACCCTTCAAACGTAATAAAAAAAAAGAGAATGTCTTCATATTACAGATAATGTGGAAGCTTTGAGATGAAGTGACATGTCCGCAAAATCACATTGAAGGCTTGAAGTAAAGCCAAAACCGACACTTAAATCTCCTATATAATACAGTGTTTCAACAACAGAACCATCCTTTCTTTTAATTTAAATCTATATTTCACAAAGTTAAGGATAACCAAGTAAGAACAAAAAAGCCTAGCTAAATATTTTTCTACAATCACTTAAGTAAAACCCTTTACAGTGGCTTGAGACCCATACTTTTCATTAGAAAAATGGTCTCTCAGTAAAGGTATAATGATAATCAGAGATAATTATAAATAGTGTTCTCTCTATTTTTTCTACTGTCCCTTTTCACTTTCCATTATTTCTCTGGAGACAAGACAGAACTGGATAATATTAATAAACCTCAGAGTTCATACCTCTACCGATCAGTGTAATTATGTTATTTAAAGGATTCTACATAAGAAATACCTGGCATCCTCTAAAAAGAACTGTAGCTCAACAGTGACAGTGCAAACAGGGGACAGGGGAAGTTGGAGGAAAAAAAAAAAGTGCTCTTTTCATACTTAATACACTTTATTGGATTAGAGATACTATTTCCTTTCAATATACATGGAACTTGTTGTCATCAGAAGCACAAAACCAAAATAACTGAATTGTTGCCACAATTTACAAAGAAAAAAGTGGAAAAAATACTATTATCCCCAAATATATTTTAATCCACAGCTTTTATAATTTGTTGTGCATATTTGTCAGGAGCTTCCAAGCTGATTCAGACCAGCCTCCTTGATTATGCCTCCTTGAAGTCCAAACTGAAGTCCTCTAGAGTCCAAACTGTTACTAATATCCCTGGAAGAAACATTTTACTAAGTCAAAGGTACAACAAGCTGTCATTAAATGCATATTTACCAACATGCCTGAGAGCACCAGATAGGAAGAGCCCCAGCGTACACGAAGATGAATGCAGCCATACACATGGGAACACATTACATGATGCAGAAGGGAACGATGCAGCAGCTTAGTATTGAATTCCCCACAGTCATGTGGAAAAATACTCGTGAGAACTCAATTGCATTCAGTAAAAACACACACATGCTTCAGGTGACTAATATTTCCATTTATCTTGCTTGCTCAGAAAGGATTCAGGATTTACAAGACAGCTCAAATACCAGCTCTGAAATCCAGAAAGTCAGAAATCACATGGTGATGCTTTTGCTTTACAAAAAATAGGGTAAGAAAATGCTTTCCTGTGTACAAGTATTTGGGCCATGATCAAATTGTTTGTAAATCCTCTCTTCCAGTCAAGAAAATAAATTACCCTGCTTATTAATTTTCCGTAATGCATAATTATCAGATCAGTCTTCTTTCTTTTCTCCAAAAAACAATGGTTTTTATGCTTTGTTTTGTTTGGTTTTCAGTTCCATGCTCTCCTCAAAACACATACCAGCATAAGATGTGTAGTTCTTGTGATGGCATCATTGTTGCCATTTATTTTCTTATTTAATCTCTTCTTCTTTCTGCATTCAGAATTTGTTGATTCTCTCTTTAAATTATTTTTATCTTCCAGGATGCTATTTCCTATCATAGGAATATATTTTATATTCTTAGCAGATATACATGGGTACCTTGAAAGAGCTTGTATTCAAAAGATTCCTTTTGCATTATTCCATTACTAGCACAGATGCTGACTATACTATTTTGTAATTACTATATAAGATTTTATAATTTCAGAATCATCTGCAAATTACATCAATACATTTATGCATTATCTTTAAAATAATTATATATTTTGTGCACGTTGAGAGCATGAAGTCTAGAGCAGAGAAAATTAATGAACTCAATGCAAGTCATATCTCATTTATCTGGTAAAAAAGACCCGCACCCAACTATTTTCTTTTAAATAAGAATCTTATGAAGGACTAACATAAAACCTTACAGGTGTCAAAATGTAATATTACTGCGTTACAAGATTGTATCCATTTCTCTTTTGAAGAAAGATAATTGAGTTGATAAAATTTATCTTTCATGAAGCTCTTTTGTTTCAAATTACTTAATTCATAGGGTATGCAATATCAACTTCTCTAATATTTTCTTAGGATTAAAATGAAACCAGTTTCTGTGTAACATGTAGCTGGCCTTCTGGACTATTAAAAGAAACAAATTTTTCCTTAGACATCTATAGACATTCTCCAACATTCTGTTTGGTTTCTTTAAAACATTAACTCAAGGATTTGATCAAGAAGTTCACTTTTAATAAGCTCACTGTTACTATGTCTGCTATCTATTATGTACTTTTAATAGTTCAATATTAACATCACACAAATTAAAACCAGATCAGATAGCATTTCAATGAAAAAAAACTTACAAATGCACCATATCAGGCATGTGATTGCTGTATTTTCAGTACGCCCTGCCTACCAGGTTCTTAGGTCAGTAAAGTATGTTTCTTCCTAATATTTAAAATATTGCTTTCTTTGTTTCTTAGTCCTGCTCAGATTTTTTCATGGATATACTTAGCCTCCTCTATATGTCTGTAGTCCTGACTCCATATTTCTAATGTCTCAAACCAGATCTAAATTAAAGGACCCACAAGCACCTTAAGATTGTTTTCATGGGGGATAAAAACTGGAAGGCAAAACTCTTCCTTCTAATGTCTACAGAGACTGGCGGTCATACAGATTTGATTCAAGTTTGCGGAGTTTTTTGCTGATTTTGCAGGCATGCAGGAATATAGTTCATATTTTAAAATAAAGTTTTAAAAGTAAAACTCCACTTCTGTCTATACAGTAGCTTTGTCTCCAGGTCTTTCTCTGGCCTGGTCTCCTTAGTCTTGATCGCCCTGAAGCACCCTGGCTGTGGCTCCTTGTTTGCTGTGTTGGGGTTAGCAACAGACCCAGTTGCAAACCCTGGTCTCTGTCTATTGTGTTCAGACCCTTTAAGGCTGTACCCCATCAACATCCATGCTGTGGTGACCCTCTGCTCATTGTTCCCCCTTCCCTTAGGCAGCAGTCCCTGACCTCCCTTCTCCCAAAAACATGAGATACACCTTTTTCAGTACAATCACTTGTGAAGACCAAGTCTTGAAGCTAAGGAAGGTGAAAATTTTAAAATAACCCATTGGTTGTTTTCTGTTTCAATTAAAAGGCAGTTCTACAAAAATGTTCTGTAAAGTTTATTTTTTTCTTCCCAGTCTACACTCCCCTGTTCTCTGTTGTTTTTTCACAGGGAATTCCATGCACTTAAATTATGCTTTGACCATGAGAAATTACTACTTTGAATAAAATAGCAACTGAAAGCTGGAGGTTGTTTTACAGAGCTTGTATACTCCATGTCCTGTGAGCATGTTCTCATTACTTTTCTATAGGAAAATTTCAGTGGTGTGGGTTGGAAAGGGAATAGATATGAAGAGGGCCTTTTGGGAGAATTTTTCATATTTCTGATTAGAGAGAGTGATGAAAGACTGCAGTAATGAGTTTGATGAGGACAAGCAGTAGCATAAATTAGTTATTACTATCTACATTTGTTAATATGATCTAGCTATAAAATTATAATCTCTTTTATAACAAAACTGCATTTATGCTACATAAACTCAGTTTCTTGTTGGCATGTGCATTCTTAATTTGTGGCAATCATTCAGCATAGATCTAACAACAGCCACAGCAAAAAATACAGGATTCCTCAGATGCAATTGATTTTTTTCAGAAAAAAAACCTTTAAGCTTCTGTGGAATTCATTGCTGACTACATAAAACTCTATGGACTGTCATTTCCTTCTGATAGATTTGGCCACAGTTAAGCATTAGTTGCGACAGCATACTTACCAGCGGCCAAAATAACAACAAATAGAAGGGCTTTGAAATACTGGTTCATTAAGTACTGTTATGGCAGGAATCATGCTGATTCCTGGGAAAATATGCTGAACTGAGAAAACAGATGATCCACAGATTGATTGTTTACTTTGCTATCTAGCTGCATCTTAAAAAGTAGAAACCTATATGCTTATAAAAGGATTGCCTCTTGCAGAGATTTCAGAAATTTGGATAAAAAAACAACAAACCACAAATAAGAACACTAATAAAGCTGAAAAATATAAATAAGAAAAGGTAAGTACAAAAATTGTTTACTCTTGAAAAATAAGTTCTATCATCACTATCTGTATGAAATGAGAGAGCAGAGGAATAAATTTACTGTCACAATTGCAGCAGAGGTTTTTCACTGTGAAGTAAATATTTTTGTCAGAGTGCTCTGAACACCTAAAGGAAAAAAAAAATCTAATTCCAGGTTTCCTTCTTCCTTCTTTAGAAAAAATTCATAACAGGGCAGACCTCATCCAGATGCTGACAGTGACTTTTGCCAAGACACTTTGCACTGCACTTGCACTGCACGAATATCTCTTGTGTGTACATATACACACACGTGCATATGTGCAGAACTACAGCCTAAATTGGAAGAGAGGATAGTCTTATGACTGTACAAATTTTAAGGGAGAATTAATTTTCCTTTATTGAGTTTCTATGTGGAAATAACTTAGCTTGATAATAACAATACCACAGAGTTTTCTACCACTTCTTCCCTTTCCCACTGATTCCAGTGTCTGACCCCCCAGTGTCTGGGGTCCTGCTCAATAAGTTGAGCTCTTGCTCCTTTTCCTGCAGTTAATGGCAAGTGCAAGTAGAAACCCAGTGTAACTGAAGAGGACAACTGAGTGGCTGCTTGCAATCCTTAGAAGTAGACAGTCAGGCAGGAAGAAAGGTGAGCCTGCAGGACAGATGCTGACTTATCAGAAGGGAGGATGGCTCATAAAAATAATGATAGCTGTGAGTTTGACACCTGTAGATAAGTAACTGAAGTTACCAAGTAACTGTACTAGCATGAAGTGTGACTTGGGACATAGAGATAAGAAAAGATATGCACCAGAGGGAGACTGCTGTCATGGTCTCAAAAGAAGCTACAGTAAGATACTGATTTGTTTTGCCAATCTTGTTTCCTTATTTGCTCACACACAGTATTGCTGCATCACATTTCTTTGTGCAATGATACTGTAAGGAAGCAGAACAATTCTAAATTGACCTGAGATTACTCAGGAGACATATATGCACATTAGCTGTGCACCAGGAGGTGCCACTTCAGAGGTACACCACTCACAGTGTCCTTGGACAGCAGGTCGTGAAGGCTAATGGAAGGCACGGGAAGAGTAAACAAGTCATAGCAGGTTGCTTAGGAAACCTGGCATCAGCTTGCTGGGGAAGGCTGAGGGCTTTGTGTCTCTCAAATAGTACTGGTATCAACACAGCATTTGTGCATACATGTAGGGAAACAAGGCAGATTAGTTCAAGTGCACACTACCTAGTCCAATAAATTCATAACATGGGTGCCAGGGATGACACTCTTGCTCCTGGTCTTCCTGGTGCTCTGTAAATTACAGGAGGCTGAATTCCTCAGGATGAGTCAGAGGCTCCTGCTGAACAGTACAAGTGCTCAACATCTGGATGTATTTGGCCAAGCAAGAGACATGAGAAACGTGCGTTATATAAGCTGTACTGGATATATAATATAGATAGAGATATATAATATATATAAGATATATAATTCTGATAGACCAGACAAAGAGCTAAAATAAAAGTGATTTAAATATTAAAATTAAATAAATTTAAAAAATAATAAAAGTTGACCATCTGCCTAGCAAGAATTAATGAAGCAAATCTAGAAAGTTGCTGAAAGATGTCTGGATGATTCTCAAATCTCAAAACTGCTTAGTGAATGAGATTTGGAGATAACTGCCACAATCTTTTTCAGTGTTTATATCTCAGGTTAAACAAGCTCCCAAAAGACAGTACACATCAACTGACCAAAATTTCAATTCTTAGCCACAGACATGAATCTTTTAGCTATGTGGAACAGCTCATCATTGTTGCAAGAAAAAACATGTCAATACAAATTACCTTGCATTTGTTGTGGGATATAAACACCTGAGATGAGTAAAACAGTACCCATGGGTGATTTGCTTGTGTATGTTTTGAAACTTGTGTTTCAAAATCTAGATTTCTCCTTTTTTTTTCCTTTTTCCTTCCAAGTGGTTCAAAATCAACGGGAGATCAGACTTTAATATCTCAAATAATTTTCTGCATCTCTTTTGTCTTTCACCAGCAGATTGTATTAATTTTTATTTTATTTTATTATGCAAGCAATTAAAATAATGGAGGAAGCTGGATTCAGAACATAACTGTAATAAATGTCCTTTTAGATAACAAGAAGTCTTTAATAACTATCCTGGAATTGATTTTTAAGCAGTTGAACACTTACCAGAGGCAGATTACACCTACATCATATATCAATAGTTCATTTATCAGTTAGCTTAAGTGCCAAAATCTTTCCTGGGTTTTAATTAATTGAGAAAGCCAATCTAACAAAGAGATTGGTTAGACATGATTTATCCTTCAAATATAGGAGGTAGGAGGATAGGTTTTATCTCTTGATCACAATCTTATGAGTGTGTGTTTATTAAGAATAAAGTTACCTCAGTGAAATTCTGCATATGTGCTCCATGTGTCTTAAGCCTATGCAATGATCCCTTCTTGATTTAATTGTTATAAATCAATCATTCTTCACTGCTTTCAAACTCCTGAAGAGACAGTATTTCTTTTAAGCAACATAGTCAGTGAGCATCCCATTAAATAAACCTTTGTAGTAGAGCGTCCCTTGAAGGTGAAATAATCTACAAAAATTGTTCCCTAGATTTGAAATTTCAAGGCATCTGAAGTGAATATATAGCATGAATAACTTCAGGATGGAGGGACCAATTTAACTCATAAAATGTAAAGACACACAACAAAAATTAAATAATGTGTCTGCTATTTTAGAATATAGGCAAGAGATTAATAAATGGAAAACAGGTGTGATATATGCATCTTTAATATTTTCAGGAAGTTTGGGTTTTTTTTCATTATCACAATTAACAATTGTTAAACATTTATTCTTCTATTGGAACATTGGTTTTTCAATACAATAGTTGTGCTATGTCATCATAAGTCACATTATGATACAGCTCATAACTGTGGGTTTTTTTCCCAGAAAAGAAATTACAATAGTCAAAACCAAATTACAGTACAGTTTATCTCCTCTTTGATATGTTGGGGGTCTCTTGTTTGTTTGTTTTTCTAATATTAGAAAAAAAGGCTGCTGTAGGTGTGTATTAAATAAGAAACAAGTATTTTGTAACGTTAATTATCACCCAATTATGCTATTTTAAAATAGAGAAATTAGTAGAATGTGTAACACTATCTTTTCTATAGTACACTTGTTCACCAACTAAACACAAGACAAATCTGTATATTTAAAATTATTATTTCTTACTGACAAAAGTCTATGCCTTCAGCATAAAGGTGTCACCATGGCATTTATGCTTAAGATATCAGTACAGCTGCCCACATTTCATCATCTTGAAGCCATCTGAGATGCCCTCACATGTTTTGTCTTGTCTTCAGATGGCATCACATAGAGAATGGTCCCCTCTAGGTCCAGTACAGTAGCTGTCAGCCCCATGGAACATATCTCAGACATCTTAAGGCATGTCAAATGGCACTAGATATCTATACAGAGGGACATGAACTTAGCAGTTAGTGGAGCTTAGAGAAGTATTGATCCGGACATTTATGGACATTTCTTTTAGCAAGGATATTATGAGGTCTCTGAATGTATTATTTGGCTTTTCTTTTAACAGTGTGTGCTTAATTGCTCGACCACATTTAAATATCTACATCACAGGAACTGAAGTAAAGTAAAATGACTGGTTTTTCAATTCTGTTTGGTACAATGGTCAGAAGCTGCAAGAAAAATTTTACTGCTCCTGAAAGTCCAGTAAAAACATTTAAACTTACATAAAAACAGAACTGGGGCAGCTATTGTTTTGACCATTATGTAAAATATATATATATAAATATATATAGATATGTTTCTTGAGTTTGATAGTTACATTGCTCCTGCTCACTCTTAATAATATATTTAATAAAATAAGCAAAACCCAACTGCCTTTATGTGGATGAGTACATGCATCCAGCTATGCAACAGGAATTATAAATAATTAAATATAAGCTCTTAGCTTTGGATTTGTGTAAAGCCTGCAAAAAGGAATTCCTCATTTCATTAACTGTGGACACTGTTTAGGAGTCAAAAAGCCATATACAAGGTAGTCAATGCATAAATGTTCTCCTAACTGCTCACATGTTATGAATGTTCTTTAAGACATTCTGTTGGAGCTGAGAGGGTCCCACCAAAGCTGCTAAGTGGGAGTACCACAACTGTCATCCTCAGCAGTTATTTGTATATAGCTAGTAGATGGTGGCACACAAACCATCAGCTGTGTCATGCAACAAGCACATGACAATATTATGATTTCCCATGCATCACTTCATGGGAGTGCTAAACAAATCAGTATTTCTGAAGTATATTCTCTGTACCAGAATCACAAAGTGCATTCTCTTTCTATAAAAAAAAATAAAAATCCCATGAAACAAAAGAATAGCAATAAAAAAATAAGTATTTTATTCTGTTGAATGAAATATTAGGAATGCTATTTCAAAAGTCTCTTAGTAGAGATGTTTGAAGAGACTTAGACGGATCAATACCTGACTGACATGTTGACATTTAGCTGCCTAAGTACAACTGTGTGCAATTCTAGCTTAATGCTTAAGGATAACAAGCTTAGCTACAAATTTTATTCTAAGGGAGTATCTGCAATACTTGTTGATTGATAGATTGATCAACAATCCTTAAGGCAAACAAAGCAGTAAAAGGGAAGGGAGAGTTCACTTGCTTCAATCCATACATAGAAAATTGTAAGACATTAATGGACAGCCCTAATTCAAGGATTTCCAATATGTGGCAGTTTAGATTTACTTTCGATTTATTAACTCAGTAACATTTAAGTGTCCTCAAGCCTGCTGTTCAGGTTAGAGATAGTTTTGTTTTGCCAGTGCATTTTTAAACAAGAAATAACCATTGCAACATTTCAGTACATCTCCAAAGAGTACCTTTTCAGAGTGTTCGTTGGAATGCTTTACACATGCTCATGCGTGAGTACGAGCTTTTATATTTTCATTCCTGTTTACGTTAGGCACACTGACTCAGTTTATCCTGGTATTATGCTAAGAAAAAGCATCTTAATGGATGACCGCTTTGCAGTATTGAACCAGTATGCATGCAGAACACTGTCAATTAAATGTGGCTGGCACACCAAATTTGTTCAGTTTAATTAGTAGAAAAATACATGATTGTTTCTGAGGTTCTAAAACCTCACACATTTTTCAAAAAGGTATTTAAAATTGCAACAATCAGTGACAGTAACAGTCTCATTAAGGGGCAGGGGATTTGTGGTCTTAAATTAGAATGTAAAAATCTATACCTATTTGGATTTTTGTCCATAATAAAAACAAAGCTGATTCTAAATATCACTTCACCTGCCTGATATTGAATTCTACTTGCAACCTTTCTTTAACGTTCATGTCACAGGCTCATGTGAAGGTAGAACAAAGGAAAGATGGCAAGAGAAGACTACAAGAAATTTAATACCACAGCAAATCTAATTTTCTGGAACAATCTTGCACTCGTGGCGGTATGAAACTATGTTTTCTTCAAGCAGGATTCCACATTTCATGGAGTAATACTTACCTGACAGCAATTGCTTGAGTGAATAGACTAGGAGGTGTCTGCTGGGAGCAACTTCTCAGTCTACCCTGACCTTCATCAAGAGAGACTGATTCTGTACCTTTTACAGCACTGCCATATGTTCCCTTATTTTTCTCTTGCCTCTCTTTGAAGGAGTCACAAAGCTGAAGGTGCTAATGAGGAAAGGCTCTTCTCTTATCACACTGAGTTAGCTGCTGCAAGGGACCAGAAATGTGCTAGATTACCTGGAAATACTTTCCTTTTTTCTACAATTATGGCAAGTTCTTGTATTCCTCACTTTTGTGCCTCAACTAGATGCCTAAAGTCAGATGTGTGCTTAGGCAAGGCTAAGGGCCATTATGGGCTCTTTTGTGAATGTAGTGGGGAGATACACAGGATAGAAACACCTTTTGCTCTCACTTCCCTATTTAGCAGTATAAAGAAAACCAACAATGCTTTTGATCCTCGAACACACACACATTTTACCTTACTTATTGACACACTGATAACTTAATAGCTCATCATACTTTATAGAATAAGGACTCCAACATGCATTTTTATGAGGCCTTTCTGCTTACAGAGCATTCTGAACATTGGTAGCTATTTAAAAAAGTTAAACTCTCAATTATTTGTTCCCTTTTTAACTCTACTGTTGTATAAAGCTTCTGTGAAAGAAGAGGACTGGCTTCTTCAATTCTGTTTGGTTCAGTAGTCAGAAGTTGCAAATAAAATTTTCAAGAATGAAAACAGTATTGCTGTTTTGCAAGAATCTTATTTAGAAGGAATCATAGATGTTAGTTTTTTCCTATGTATTGAAGAGCAACTGAAATAAAGATACTGTTAATGTAAGACCTCATTGAGGAATGCAAATACATTCTTATTTAAACTTCTCCAGTTAATACAGAATAAATAATATAATTAAAAACTATTTCAAAACTTAAACTATTGTAGAGGAAACATAATGTTTTTTAGATTGAAGTCGATGGTATGTTTAATAGCATTGCAGGGTTGGCATAAATTCATAAAACAGTATCTTTCTGAGAGTCAAAACAATTGGCATGTTATTTCCAAATATTTGATTATTTAATTTAAATCACAGTTATTAAAAAGGTCATAAATTCTTAATGATATAAGTATTTTAAAGTATATTCATGCATTCAGACATGATCTCTAATATTTAATATATCTATATATATCTTACTCTTAAAATAAAACCTTAACACATTGAATTTATTTTGAAAAAGCAACACATGCTCTATTTTGAAATAAGTAAGGCTTTCTAGAGATGAGTTCTTAATTCAATGGGAATTTTTGCATTGAATGTCATAGTCTTTTTATCAATTATAGAAATAATTTACAGTGTTATTGCACTGCATAGTTTTAAGAAATACTTGTTATTGATTCATTTTTTTCAAGTTATGTGTCACAGGATATGCCTGGCCTTTCTGGTATTCTCCACAGGACTGTATGGGGTTATTTAATCTCCTCTTCCCCACTCTTTCAGCCCTCTATGGCAGAGGAGGAATGATCACAATGCAGAAGTGAATGGTAACTGTGACAACATCCAAGCCTATTTCCCATACAGATTTTCCACTAAACTAAAAAGTATATTTTGATCATATAGATGCCTACGTGTCTATACATACATATGTGCATTTATTTGCATATATGTGTATATATATGCATACATATCTGTATATAACTAACCTAAAAAAAAAAACTATGTTAATGAGATTTGCCTGTGCTTCATGTTAACTGTCTGCTCTAAATTACTCTGATTTTTTCTTAGTAGGTGCATTTAAAAGGGAGCAGGAACTGAGGTGTGATTACATAATTCCCTAACTATGCTTTTAATCTAGCCGATTAAGCTTATGAAGACCTTTGTAATCCTTAAGTCAGCACAAATAATTAAAAAAAAAAAACCTCTTTAAAGAATAAAGACAATCTTTCAGAAGTAGTTCAGAGATATGTTCAAACTTTCCTGAAAAAGGAAATAAAGTTACAATGAAGGTGACTGCATATTATTGAGGAAATATTTTTGAGTTCTATTTGCCTAAAATTTTCACAGGAAAATTTTGGGCACAGAATTCATTAGCAGTATAATTCACCATCATATTTCAAAATTCTTGTAATTCTGCAATTATTTATTATTTATAAATCAGTTACAGTACTGTACAAACATAGACATTGAAAGATTAATAGACAAACTACTTGAACTGACTTCTTCAAAGGGGAGAAACTCTCATACTATTTTTTCTGCATTATCAGAAGCTTCTAGAATACTCAAGAGGTAATATGATTATATAGTATTATTTATCAGAACTCCAGCATTAAAATAGATTACTTTTTGCCAAGTAACTTAGAAGTTAAATAATTAAAAACTAACCAAGCAAAAGTCCCAGAATAGACACCCAACATAATCAAGAACAGGCATGCTCATGTTCTGATGTATGTCCTGGGCTTGGACTGTCCCCTGAATTCTGACCTTTTTCTTAGGCGATAGTGTACTTCGGTAGACCTTTCATGTGGAGAATAACCAAATACTGAGAAATGCTGATTTAAATAGCTTTTAAATTAGTCCTGTTTTCCTTTATTCTGCTCTTTCTTCCCAAAGATGCTTTGTTATAGATGAGTAATGTAATGAGGAAGCTAATCCTTTTCCCAAATAAATGGTAAAACTTAAGTAGCTCAAATGAGCTTCACAGAGCATCAAATGATCTATGTGGCAGATGTCACATTATCTCCTTGTACTAACAAAGCCAGAAGGCTATTTTCTGAGCTTTAAGCAGTCATTACTAAATATCTGATAACAGAATTTAAATATAATTAATTTCATAATTATGCATTTCTACAAAAATTTAATCTTCTGATTAACTTTTACTAAAAATTAAGTCTTTCTCATATCTCTAATTTTGCCTTGTATACTAGAAAATGATAGAAAATGACAGAAAAAAGAGGAAATAAATTCTTCATTCCCATTCTCTTTTTCAGTTATTATAAACTAGTATTTTTGATGCATTTTTCAAAAAGCTTGACAGAATGACAGTTCTAAAATTGAACAATCTTTTAGTTTCATATTCTTAGATGCCTGATCCTTTTTTTTATTTTGAGACTCTTGAAATGAAGATGATATTTCTAGCAAAGCACAAGAAATGGATAGCAGAAATATTGCAGTATCACTGACTGAAAGAGTAAATTATACCTGGAAAGAAACTGCACAAAAATATGCATTTTTCAAGGTTTTAAAAATATAGAAAGCCCTATGCTTTATTCAGTTTTGTTGTTTTGTTGTTTTTTTTTTAATGTACCTTTTCTATTTACAATTGAGTTCAGTCAACGAGGGACACGTGTGGGTTCTCTGAAGAAAAAAAGAAGATGTCTTCTTTTTACTGTAAACAAAATTTGACAAGTAGTCACAAAATGAAATTGCTAAAGAAAAGGATTTATGAAAGAGAAAACAATAAATTTGTTGTTTGTCTGGATAATTTATTATTAAGCCACAAATTTTGTATGAAATACACAGCAATCTCCTGTGGGTTAAGCTACTGCTTAAATCACCTTTGGTATCAGAATAATGGGCAGAACCTATTCGTGTGACATCAACTGTAAAAAGACATCTAGTCACTGTCTTACCTCTATTATAAGGAAATTAGTATAAAAATAAAGTAAGAAACATGATTCATATGCACTTGAATACATAACTTACAGTTTCAAACTGGGTTATGAGAAAGAAATCCTGAGCTCAGAAGTTTTAGTATGTAAAGGGATCAGCAATTATATGAATATGATATAACTATATATACTTTTTTTTCAATAAAACTTTGGTTAAGTCCTCCCCTCAGCATCTTTGAAAGAACCTGTCCTGTTTTAAAGGGAGATTAGATCTTTAATGAATTAATGATCAGCTAAAAGATTGTAATTCAGAAGAATTTAAATGAATGGTCATTTTTTCATACTGAAGAGATCTCCAGAGAAACATCCCTGAACAATCTGTGTGCTGGGTTTGTTGTTAATTATTTACCCAAGAAAAATTAGTGTATAAAATATTTTATTTAAATTATTAATAATAATCACATCTAACATGATCATAAAGGCATAAGAAAGATCTCATGCTTCTAAATGACTGAATAATACATTTGAATGATAACAAAAGTAGATTAAACTCAGTGTTGATAACTGCAGAATCAAGGAGACTGGGGAAGAATCATGATATATGGGAAACAATAGCCTCTAATTTGGCTAAAAATTGGCTATTACCCACTTAGAAGGTAACTCTGGATTCATTGTGGATAATTTTATTTTCTTAAAAAATATAATATACCATTTGATACTCTTTCTTTATGTTAATATATGCTAGCAGCCACTTACTAAGTCAGATGTTGGAATCTTTGATCTGGCAGTGAGTTTTTGTCTTTAACTTCTCAAAAACGCAATGTGACAGTAATTTAATTTTAATACTCTTTTAGCATTCTCTTAATAAAGACCATTCTTTTCACATTATTTTAAAATACAGGTACAGTTTCATTTTGAGAGATTTTCAGTATCTTTATTCTGTGGAAATGGAAAATTCAGCTGTTTGTGTATGTTTTTATATGTAAGCTAGAATGCATAATGTACCACCACACTCATATTATTTAGAAGAAATGTTGACTATCTTGAATCTGATACCATACATTTAAGATGATGCGGCACACGCACCTTGGTGAGCATCTTATCCCTGTCAGCTATTGGTAATGTTTCTAAAGTCCACACTTTCCATATGTAAAATTAAGAGTCAATTTTATATCATTTTATTGAATCAAACCTTCTCAACATCCCCATGGAAATTTGTATGCAATGAAATTAGAAACAGAACCTGATCAAAAATAAAAACAACAACCAGTACACAGAAGCTTCACAAGGTTCCAGAAATCTGGGAAACGTTTGCCTCCACAGAAAATACGCAGTAGAGACTTCATGAATACTCTTAAAGAAGAAGACAATTCATCGTTGTCTGATTTACTTCTGGTTAAAAATTGGTAGGTTAGTTCCTGCAGAGGCTATACTCTAATTCCTCAGTACTGCACAGTACATACTGCAGACATTACTTGGACTTAATAGGAAAGACTGACTTGAGTCATTTGTCATGACCAGCAATTTTATTATGTTTGTAGTTTACAAAGTAGTATTTTCACAGGGCTATGACAGCAATACAGCTCAATGCTGTGGAATGAGAAGAAAAAACAAGAGAAAAAAGGGTAAGAAAAAAGAAGAAGGAAAGATAATTTGAGAAGCTGTTTCTTTTATTGTGAATAAAACTCTCCTTCACATTAATGCTTGTCACAACTTGTGTAGTCAGTGATAAGGTGACCCATATTTGACAGTGCTGTAAACTACAGAGCAACTGGGGCATGGAAAGGAAGCAAAGAAATGACAGCTCTAAACAAAATGTCTCTCATTTCAGTCCTTGAAGCTATTTCTGAGTTGAGGATAGGAAACACAAAAACATTGGATATCCATCAATCATACTAGTTAGCCAAGAATTTATTAATATAGTACCACCATATATAGCTTTAAGCAACCTTCTTGTGGATGGAAGAACTTGGCATAAATGGACTAGCCCATCCATCTGTGATCAAATACTCTTGATCTCAGGCATGATTCTTTAAGTGGACTTTCTTCAATTTTGTTGGTGTCATTCATTACTTTGGTTTCCACTTTTAGAGGAACCAATGAAGCCAAGCAAAATGGAATAGTCAGAACTGAAAATTCAAATGTTATTTAATTCCCACAATAAAATGGGGCTTGCAGACTTCAAACTGAAATGCATATCAACCATTTCCCCCTTATTTGTTTTCCTTTAAAATACTTTCTGGAGGATAAAGCTTTTGCCAATGTTTATTTCAAAATGCACTTTTCCGTGAGTGATGATATTATTAATTGACATCAGAAACATGCATACTAAAACCACAAACGCTTGCAAACATTTCATATGCTTCCCTGCTTGGTATTACTAAAGTAACCTTTTCCAAAGGTTATAACTAACCTTTTGATGGATTTTTTTCTCAAAAAAGTGAAGGTTGACATTGAAGCTAGTTCTTACAATATGAAATATTCACAATTACTTCACTGCTTTTTTTCTTTGTGCTAAAGAACCTCTTTCAAAACATTCTTATTCAGCATCTTCTGCTATCTATTAAAATTTTATATCAGAGTTAAAGTTTTATAAGGCTTATGGTTATGAAATATTAAGACAAGAGTTGAGCTTGTGATAATTTCTGTTTAAAAGATAGCAAGTGTATCTACCAGAAAGTAAAAAATACAGATTTTATTGCATTGCTGCTTTACAGATATGATTTTCTGATATTCCTTTCTGATGCTGTATTTCTTTTTGGTCAATGCATAAAAGAAAAAATAAAAAAAAAGAAAATAACCATTGAGATCTGATAAAATGAAATTGTTATAAAGTTTCCTTCAAAACTTTCAATTAGTTTGTCTTGATCAATCTCAAAATTTGATCAGGAACTACTGGTCACCAGACATCAAAAGTATTTTAGTCAATACCAGTAGCAGAACTGGTCAATACCTAAGGGGCTCTGTAAGGTCGGGCCTCAATCAGGATACACTGTTTGAATTCAGAAATGTTCATCCAGTATCTCTCAAGAATACCTCTGTATGAAATTCTTATATGCAGCTCTTAAGCACATTTAAAAATAATTCAAATAGATGGCTTAGCAGATGGTTCAGTAATTTTAAAAAGTTGGGGGGGTTTCTTACTTCTCTATAGGTGAAACTATGTCCCTTGGACTGAAAATAACACTTTGAATTGCAAGAGTAACTTAATTTCTGAAATCTTCATTTTGCATTTGTCTTTCTCATTTGTAGAATTTATGTTATAAAGTAGTTTATATAATTTCCTTTAGCAGCACTGTGCAATTCTTGTTTTTATCTGTTTCAGAACCTTCTGAATTACATTTTTATCCTAATATCTTCTTTTATAGAGTATTAGATGTAATTTGAAGTAACTCTATCTATATATGAAAGACAGCAGCTAAAAATTATTCTTTACTTTTACCTTTAAAGGAATATTTATTCTTTTATAATTCATTCTTTTTATCATTTTAGGTTTAGATGATGAGGCTTGGGCTGCCTTCCCAGAAATTTAAGCCCATTAAGAAGAATAAAATTCAGATTCTGCCTTACCCCAGTCTATTCTTCATTATTCTATTCATGGACAATCTTTATGGAAACACAGAAAGGGTAGAACAGAAATCTAAGTACTTCTTAAGCACAATCCAATCCATACTACTGTATATGATATATGTCAGCTGAACCATGGCTTAAAGTATGTATTTCTCTCCTTTTAGTACAGAATATACACAAAGATATAGCAAAATGGGTAATCTAAATGTAAATGGCTAAAATGTATTGAGATACTCTACCTCAATAACGATCTCACTCAAGAACTGTGATTCTCCTTCCCTCTCATCAGAGAGAGAACTCCTCTTGTGCAGTATATTCACACCTTTTTTCAGACAAGTTATGTTCAAATACTGCGTACATTATGTTGACTAGATGACTACTGAACTAGGTGTCTTTTAGATGGGTAAAATGAAATTGAAGAAAATAATGTATCAGTTGAAAAACAAGGCTGAAAGAGGATCATCGAAGCTTACTGCCTGCAGTTTTAGCAAAGAAAATCTGGAAAAGTTGTTAAATTGTTTTTGACCTTGTAATCCAGTACACAAAAGTAATAGCAAGAAAAGTTATGGCAGTCAGAGGAGGTTTACTAAAAATCTACTTCTTCTGGTTTGTATGCCATTTCTGCTAAATTTTCTAATTCTAAAACCTAAGTAATGTTGCTTTAATCTCAGAAATTATTTTCTAATACAATGTGGAGATTTAAAATGAAATGCCATTAGAAAAAGTCATAAAGCAGGAACAATATATAGCATGTGACAAAAGGTTCAGCAGAAGAGTAATACTGCTTTTTTCTGGCCCCTATTATGCTTTTAACAAAAATATTTTTTCCTATATATAAGATTGCTATGGCTCATTTATTTTTGACACTACATCTTACTAAGTAGTTATCATCAGCAATGGAAAATAAGACTGAAATATTATGCTGATAGTAAATTACAAACTTTAATATAAGACTAATTTAGCATGTTTCTTCAAAAGGAATGGAATACTTTGAAGTCCATCCATGTAAAACTTATTACTGTTATTGAAATCCTTATCCATTCTCAATCATATAGCAAGTCTATATAAACATAGGAGACTCTAAAACCCAAAAGATTACTTAAGCGAGATAACTATTCACAGGGAAGAACTTATGTGCTCAGAAAAAGTACACAATTTAAAAACATTCATGTGGTGGCCAAATTCCCCAAACTATGATCTGTGATCTGAAAATTAATAAGAAAATATATTTTCTTCCATCTTCCATTAAATTTGAAATCATCTCTTGTACCACTTGATGGGATTCTGAGATAAATAATTTTCCATTATTCTAACAATGCAGTCAGAACCTTGATGATTTAATGAACCAGAATGCAAAAATTACAAAGTAAAAAGCCCTTATCAGCTCAATCCTACATATAGTTTAAATAATTTAGTACTAGTTCTTGTCATACTCTTTAGGCTTTTTAACTATCATCTAATTATGATTTTGGAAAAAAAAACATTTTTTTTAAATGAGATTGGGATTTTTTTTCATATGCCATATAGAAAGGTTCAATAATTCTGAAAATCTTAATTTTTAATTTTAATCAATAAATGGTAGCAGTGGAATAACTCCTTCCCACTATTTCTTCATAAAACAGTATTTTATCACAAGAATATTTTCATGGAAAATTTATGTCCATCCCTCCTTTGTGTACAGAAAAGAAACATCAGATCTTTTTTAACTGATCCTTCCATTCACAGTGAATTGAATTAAAATAGAATGACCAAATTGTACACACAAGGATTATTTGTTCCTACTTCCAACACATTTTGGTTTCCATTAATTTTCAAACAAGCCTAAAGAAATTTGCTACATGGACTAATTTATTGTAATCATTTGCTTTGTGGACTCATCAGACATTCTTATATGAATTAGCATGAGATAAAGGAAATCAGGGATTGGAAGACAAAGGTTATGGAAAAAATACTCTTGACATTACAAGATTTTCTGAAATACTGCACAGCAAAGACAAGGCATGCAACATATTTACATTAACAGTCATTAGGAATACCTGGTTTTGATAGATAATTTAAATTAGATCAGCTTTAGATTGAGTTTCTATATTCTTAAAATTGTCTACTGTAAATGACATAAAGTTTGTGTTTGTTTCGTGCATTTTTTAGACAGTTTTAGACAAAGCTCTGTTCCTGAAGAGAAAAACCTTTACAAAAGTGGAAAGGGAGTAATTACAACTGCTGCCTACTCAGGTATGATGCTGGAGTTTGTTTTCTAATAGAAAGATTGTCTTTTATGGTAATGCTAAGGAATCTGAGATAAATAAAATTTCACCTGCACCCAAGGGAATTGTATTTTTCTGAGCTCCACCACAGTCTCCTCCAATGTAGTTGTTTTGGTTTTTTTTTTTCAAAAGATAAAAAAGCCAATATTACTATCTACTTTCTTGGACTAAATAATGAAAAATATATTAAAAAAAACCAAACAATAATATAAATCAGTGAAGACAGTGAGACCCATCTACTTGTTATTTCAATATGCTCAAACACACAGAGATAAAAGTTTCATTACAGTGTTGTGGCCCTGACAGCAAAGTTTGCAACAGATAGTCAAAACACGACATTTACAAAGAGAGGCAGCAATATTTCCAGAAATTAGCATTTTCTTGGTTTGTCTTACTATATCTACATATCTAATATCTATATTCTGTATATATACAACTTGTATATATATGTTGAAATATGTAGACTCATGACTGTTTAAGATAAATTTTAAAAAAGACATATTGACATTTTTCTGCTCAATTTAGGCCATAATCATACTTTCTTGAAAACTTTTAGCAGACAATGCATTCACTAGAGAATCTATCATCTGCTTGTAGCAGAATGCACAAACCATCTGTTGGATTGGGCTGGTTTTTTCAACTTCTGTTTTCATATGCTAACATAAAAAGTCAGGCTAAGTGAAGATTCTGAAGTATACTGAGCTTTTCCTACAGAAAAGTAATCATGGGTGGCTCTGTTTAGACTACGCAAAAAGGCAAGAGAGAAAAACAAGCCCCTGTAGAGAGATGTTATTTGACTTCACCTTGCAACATAACATATGCCTAGACACATCTCTGTTTTAAAAGAACACTTAGATTGCAGGGGAAACAAAAAGAAAAAGGGTACTTTCCAAATTTCATTTGAGATTAATTAATCTCACCATTTTTTTAGCTTTTTGTACCTTTTTATTCACTAATCTTTTCAATAAGTTCTTGTGTCATGCACAAAGGAATT
The DNA here is from genome assembly GCF_030490865.1 of Poecile atricapillus. Taxonomy (NCBI): domain Eukaryota; kingdom Metazoa; phylum Chordata; class Aves; order Passeriformes; family Paridae; genus Poecile; species Poecile atricapillus. Next base: position 52,078,086 of record NC_081249.1, on the reverse strand, counting down.
AATTTCAACAGCAGACCAAGGATTTAAGAAACAACTGCATCATTTCTTAATCACCAAAATTTGGAAAGAAACCTTCCAATGAATCTCTCTTCTGAAGTAAGCCTCTTATATTAAGAGTTCATAAGACAACCCACATTCCTTCCTTTCCTAATTACTCACTGCCTTTTTTTTTGCTACATTTCCAGTCATCACTACAAAGGCAACAGGACACTTCAGACAGAAATCTCCTTGATTAGACAACCATGGTTCATTCTATGCACTACACTCTTAATGATGTGTACTCTTTTACTATGAGAGGATTAAGAGTCTTACACATAAAAAGATCTTATTTCAACTCTCAGTGTTAGTAATGTTTGAAGCCTGTCATGGAAACAGTGTCACCTGAAGAGGAATCAACCTGTCAACTTGCAGAGTAGTGAGAGAGATGACACTAGCCATGACTTAGTGCTATTAGGAAACCATACAAAATTGCTTTTAAGTTTTTATTTTGTATCTAATTCACTATCTGAAAGAAATAAACTTCATTATCTTTTCCACAATATTTTTAAGATAATGTAATGAGAAATATGACATTGAGTGGGATAATTGGGGGGGATAACAACAAAGTTTGTGCAAAAAAAGGAACACACTAGATTTCACATAATTAAAGAGTTACATTTTGATGAACTAAATACACAAGTTTTCATTATGTACTTAAATTATTTTTTTTATGAGTACTGTGGATAAATTTATTTTACTATAACATATACTTGATGGAGATTTAGGATCTTGCCTTTAAGGACTCAGACTCATAATAGCTAGTGTCCATTTATAAATTTCCCCATGCAATTAAGTTATTTTTTTGCTTCAATGTTCTGTCTTAAAAAACAAACAAACAAATAAAAAAAACCCTAGAAAAAAAAAATAAAAAAAAAACCCACAAAAACAAACCCCACACAACTAATCGTACTGGCATTCACTTTCAATTAGTGGAATTTCTTTAAACACTAAGCTTTTTAAGATATGACTCTGTGCATTACGTTAAATGTCTAAATGAGGGGCACTGATTTTGGTTATGCATAGTCATGAGATTTGGCACACCACTGTACTACAGCGGAACAGCAAATCAAATAAAGTCATAAAACTTAAAGAGAGGATGTACTTAAATTCTAAAAACTATATTCAATGACTGTTGAAAAAACGGAATAATAAAAAACTTTTAGTCCTCATACAAAAGGTTATATTTTTTTATTCTTTGTCAGCATCTGCAGGCAACTTTTTCATAGAAAGATACTTTACTGACAGTTTGTGAGAAATTATTGAATGTGCTTCTTTCTTTAAGGCAAAAAGACTGTCCTGTCTAAACATGTAATGGTGGACTGAAGTTTGTCTAGTTTCTTATAATCTTATAATCCCAAATATTAAAGAGTCCACACCACTACCAAATCTGTTTGGTATTCAAAAAATACAATTATATTTCTTTCCTGTCATAGTCATTAATTGGTACAACATGTTTCCCAAAATGATAGCAACTTTTTTTTATTTGGAATTTCTTCAAATAATCCAAGCATTTCTTGCTTGTTGTGGACAATACAGTAGAGCTGAGGCTCTACCCAAACAGATCAGAGAGTAGGAATTCTTCTTTCGCAGGCTATGTGTCTGTTCATCTACTCCTATGATTAAATTTTAGCAGCAGTATAGAATACTTGATTCATATTTTACTTGCTTTGTACTAAGTGCAACACTTCTGCAGAATGCTATCTAGACATTTGATCCTACTTCACATCTCTTCTGATTATTGTTGTGACAGGATAGCAAGTTACACTATTCCATATTCATTTTTTTAAAGGTCTTTCACTTTTTTCAAGGTTATTGTGCATTTTAATTCTCTCCTATAATGTATGGGTGAATCATTTAAGACTTTTTTCCATTTTTCTTTTTAAGTAGCATATGCTCTACTTCATTATTTAGCCCTCATTGACTAAAATGAAAGTACTGGCTGCAAAAGGAACATATGAAGAATTCCTACTGATACAACTACTGTTCCTAATTTTGCACGTTAAGGCTTTCCTCTTCAATCCCTTTTTTAGCAGTTTTCATAAATTCCATTTACATCTCTGATGAACAGTACACAACTGATGAACAGTGTACAGAAGCATTCACTTTCATCTAAATTTTTATCCTCTTAAAGACTATTACTTTTCAAACAAAGGTCATAAATCTTCTAAATTAAAATACTGGAGTGAAGATATGCAAAAACGTTTTTTTCTTGAGTGCCTAATAATAATAATAATAATAATAATAATAATAATATTTTCTTAATGTTGTAATTTAAAAAATGTTCCCACAAAACAGGGCAAGTTAGTCCAGAGGAAAAAAGGACTGGTTGGTTTTGTCAATGTTGAAAGTACATAAGTAACAACTACCAAAAAACTGGTCAAGTCCTCTGCTTCCTAGTGCGTTTAATGGGCTCATGTTTTCTAGCAGCATCCATATTTTTATTGAGATGAGTGATATGCTTTCTACTAACACTGTGAAAATATAATCAATTCAGTTAATTCTATCCCTTTATTCCATCTTTTTAGAACAGTTTGAATTTACAGTGTCCAACTCTTGTTCTTTTTATCAAATTTAATTGAACACTAAACATTTAAATTGAACATTTGAACCTAAACTAGCCATTTTACACTACTGTTGCACTCAATGAAGAGAAATAGGGACATCTGAAAGATAATTCACCTTATTCAAAAATGTGTATCCAAGATAAAGATGAGATGAGATGAGATGAAGATGAGATGATGAGCTGAGATGAGTTGAGATGAGAGAAGATAAATCCTCATCATGGACTGAACAAGTTAGTCAAACTAAAGTGTCTTACTGACCCATTAAACATAGCAAATACTACCATCAACTTGGCAGCAAATGATGAAAGAAATCAGATAACAAAGTAAATGGAGAGCTGAGGTAAAAACATGGGAATGGGAATTCTATTAGGATTTTATTAAAAATTAAAAAAGAGATATGGGAATATTTAAATGATACTGAAATTCAAAGATTACAACATAGGCATAAACAGAAGAATGAGCGGTCCAAGAAGCTGCTAATGAACTAAGGGAAATTTGACTTTATTTTGGAAGTACCTAGGACAAGATACAGGAAGACTGGACAGAATGTAACCTGGTAAGTAAATCAATTAAGCAGATGGTAAGAGAAGTTGGTAAAACCAAGTAATGATTTCTGGGTAAGGAGCCTAGGATTTGAAGAAAGCTGTTGGAAATCCTTTGAGACTGTGGAAAAAAGCGAGAATAAGGTCCAGGAGAATGCATATTCAATATTAAAAAAAAAAAAAAAAAAAAAAAAAAAAAAATGTAAAGAGGATGTAACAAATGACAGTAAATCTGCGAGCACCAAGAAGAAAGTTACATGAATCCTTGCTTGTTACTAGAATTCCAAATGCAGCAGAAGACTCTAAAGATTTGCCATATCTTCACCTGTTGAATTCCTCAGTTTTTCTGCAGAGAAAGTACACAATCACCATTGTAATGACCCAAATAAAAATCCAGAACTTTCTTTTAATATCAGTTATTTTATCAGTTCAAGTGGCAATGGGATACACAGTGAATCCTCAAGTTTCAGTTCTGCATTCAAGCAACGGACAAAAGAAATGACAGCACATGAAGTGACTTGTGTGTTCTGCTTCTTTTGTTAAAAACCAAACCAAACAAACATCCAAGCTTTTGAAATGCTGTTCTACAAGTACCAAAGCCAGTTTTTAAAGTTAGGAAATTCTAGACCTAGATTCTCCTTGTAACTTATCTAATTCTATACACGTATATATATATACAGTCTCCAGCTACGTGATCTAGCACTATTTTTATCACCTGATTCTTCTGCATCCCATGCACAGAGCATAGATCCTCTGAGAATGAATAAGAGCATTGGAGGAGAAAGGTCTGTGGCCTGTGTTGTACAGGAACCCTGACTCTTTTGAAAGTAAATTTAAAAGTATAAATACAAAAGCATACAAGTTATATAACCATTCTTAGAAGTTTCATAATCAAGTTGAAAAACTGGCTTATGACAAAAACAAAAAGGGATTATTTTCTTCTGATTCCATAACCTAGAAATGCAGAATTGTGTGATCTATATTCCACCCCAAGCATTAAATTGCCTTCTTACCAAAGCATTCTATATGACATAGTATAAAAACATAAGCAGCTATTGATTTGACTTCTTTAGTATCTAATTTTAGGATCTGGTTATCACAGCAGAAGCTGTGGTTCAAGTGTGGATAGCACCTCAGAAAGGCCACAACCATGATCAGCTGAGAAAATACTTGAAGTTGTGAGAGCTCACAGGGTAGATTAAGACATAGGAAGGTATCTTGATACTCCTCTTCTTGTAATTTCAGGTACCAAGATGAAAGCTACAAACAGGAAACTCCATTTCCGTAGAAACCAGAGACCAGAATCCTCTCATGAGACTAGATACACTTACATAACAGTACATGAAGCAGTCAAGTAGCAAATATCTATGACTATTGTATCCACATTTTTTAAAATGGTCAAAATATTTTCTCATTAAATTAGAAAGCTACATTGAGAATGTTGCTCATCCTGACAGGTTTCAAATTTGTAACTTTCTAGAGCAGCATGCCAACCACAAGGTTGTAGGTTGCTAGGAGAAAAGGAAGAAGACTTGGAAGTGGGAGAGACTAATGGGAAAAAGCATAAAAATGCAGGATTTGTGGGCTCAGAACAGAAAAATACAAAAGAAATGCTTATGCAAAAGCTTTGATCATATAGTTTAACCATGCACACTTTTATGTTCCTGATTCTATACTGATCATAATGATTTAATTTAAATAAACAGTTTTGACCACAGAGACTTACAAACTAAATTTCTCAGTTTGAATTAGAAAATCAGCCTCTTACTTATCAACCTTTTGGATTCCCATTAATACTGATTTTTTTACTTCCCATTGATAAACTTGACAGAAACACAGCAAAATGCCTTCTTCATTACTTTTATAGTGACTCAACATTTGAGCATGAAACTGTTGTGTGAGAAAGGCACAGTACTCAGTCCTTCAGCTTCTTGCTTTACAGTACACTATTAGATAGTATATAATGGTGGGAGGATTTGCCATCTTCTTTCAGAAGCTGTATTTTCAAATTCATGTATGTTTTATGAACAACTTCTGCGTTGTCAGTGCTTGCTTTATGTGGGTTAAGCATATCTGGCATATTCTTCTTGGAACTGTCTCTTAAACAAAATGTTAATTGAATCCTGTGTTCTCCACTTCTCATGCACATAACCAGAAGAGTTTGGGACTGGTTTGCAGATGGGCTCATCATTTATGGGTGCAACTGAGAACAGAGAAAGTAGTGGGAGAAAAGTGCTATATGCTCTGAAACCAATCAAATCAACGTGCTTTTTTTTCTTTTATGTCTTTTTCTGGCTTACCCCTCTACTGTAAAATAGGGCTGTTGTAAAAATAAACCTGTTACTAGTTTGCGAGGCACGTACTGAGTGTAGTGGTGAACAGTGCCAAGGGCTCATGAGGAATTACATCTTCATAGGATATGAGCAGTGTAAGGCTAGCAAAACATGCTACCACTCACTCAGGAAGGAGGGATTAAAATACTAACTACCTACTAAGTGAATTCTATTCATGTTGGGGGTTGATTAGCATGTCACCTGAAAAGAGCCATCATGATCATGTAAAATCTCCATCATAAACTTTGAGGCTCTAATGGATGTATTACAAATCTTTGCACTGGTATTTTCCAAGCATTTTGTGGCTGATTTGTAAATCATAATTATAAATTCATATTATAGATTTTTTTCTTCCTAACAGTTTTGTCTTAGGAAATGAAGATCAAAAAGAAAAAAAATCTTTAAATATCCACTGCACCTATTGACAATTTTGTCATGCCAGCTCTAAACCAATTTGATATGCATTGCTTCCAAGCAATTTCAAGTAATCAGACCGTATTCTAAGACTAATTGGTAACTGTAAAACATTCTTTTTTTCTTTTTATAGGTACAATATGGAAAACAGAATATGTTACTTTATAACATGCCCTATCTAACCCTTCTGTCTTCTTAATGCCAGTAGGACTATCTGCATAACCTTATTTATGCATAGATGTACTGAACAATTGACATGACAGGATGTTCTTCAGAAACATACAAAAACCACAAATCAGTAAAGTAGTATGTATTTATTATTACACAACCATAATCTCTCATTAAATAAACCTCACAATGTGTAACATTTACATTAACATTAAAACCAAGAATTCAAGATCCTCCAGCTAAGTGTTTAGCTTAGATGTAAAAACAGTAACTAAAACTCCACTGAAAAACAAATCCAGCTGCGCTGAAAAAGGATACCAGTACAAAATTCATGCACCAAGCTGAAGAGACCAACTGGGAAAAAAATTAATAAAAAGAAATTAACAAACAAACAAAAACCCCAAACAAGAATCCAACCAATACTCTTTTGGAGATACAAGGATACTAAGTAAGATGCTAAAAATAAACAACAAAAAGTAATTTTTACTTGTACATATATGTCAATAGCAGAAAAAAACATTTATAAAAAGACTTATGTCTACAGAATGACATAACTTTCCAAGGCATTAAAAGATTGTTGGATCATAGAACTTTCAAGCACAGAACTGCCATTTCTGCAGCACTTGACCACCTCTTGACATAACATACTAAGTTTGTAGAGGTAGATGAAAGGTTCTTTGATGAGAAACAGAAAGTCAAGTCTTAGACTCTAAAACTATCTTAAATATTTTCATATCTCAAAAGAGGCATTTTCACAAATAATAAAATCCCATCTCCTGACACAGGTATTTTAAATCTGAACAAATTTGAGCATATTTCTACAAAAGGACCACTACTGATGCCTAGATGTGTTGTTTCAGTAGCAATGAATGAAGAACATGGAATAAATGGATTATGAAAGTCAAGGGCAGTAAGAGCAGTAATCAGATGTCACAGAGAACATACATTCTATCAAGTCGACTCATGTACAAATCAAGTGGTGCCAACTCATTTCTGTTAGTATGCAGATCTCTACAGGATCTCAGATCAGTGACACACCTAAATGAAAAGTCTATAGAATTAAACTATATCTGTAACAGTTTTTAACCTCTCCCATTCCCTCTTCAAAAACCTTGAAGACAGAATTTTCGGGTTGGTGTTTTACCTGTCTTTGTAGCGTATCTGTTAACAACTTGAACTGAATCCTAGGATAAGCAGCTTCTTGTTGCTCAGAACAACTTCCAGTGTTCATAAAAACTTCAGTTTTGCTTTAAAAGTATACCCTAAGTCACTTAGCAGCTATTCCACGTGTTTAAATTATGTAGCTCCTATGAAATCAACGATGCTGACAAAACAATAAGATATTCAGAGAGAGAAAATATGCTTTAGGGGTCTCTGAGAAGATGCAACATACTCAAAGTTACACACGCATATGTTTATCCACGTCTGTAATACTCCAAACATATACACAGTGCTGTCCCTTCATGTAATAAAACATGTAATACTATATGTTTTACTTTCAGTATGAAGAAACAAAACCAAACAAATAATTTCTTTCACTTCTTTTCATGTTTAGAAACAGAACAGTACATTTCTCTGAGTAGTGGGGGAAAAAATTAGAAGGGTAATGAAAATGAAGTAATCTTAACCATGGGGAGGTGGGGGCAACAAGAGTTAAAGCAATGAATCATTTTACCCTTAGGACTATCAGTATCAGAGTTTTTCTGAAAGCTCTCTGTTAGCTACATTTCCTTCTTCAAATGATTTTAATTTCTGTTTCAGCTGGGGGGAAGAGGGCAGAGAATGGGAAGAAAAAAAAACAATTTAACATTAACACGTCTAAATGAAACACAAGAATCTGGATGTGTCTTCTTACATCCTCTCAGATTTCACTCGGTTGATGACTCGTAAAAAATCCTTATAAATCTTATTTTTCTCTGAGGTAGACTGCAACACAGTTTCAGGAAAGCGGACGCTTTTACTTTCGTGCTGTCACCTGTCATCCCACTACCCAGAACACCACCACCTCCCGCTAGCGTTCTAATGAACTTCTGAGAAAGTTGGGTAGCGACGATCCCCAGCGCGGAGCGCCGGCTTTGAGAGGCTCCTGTTCTCGAGCCGGCCCCTCGGGCAGGGGAAGCCCAGGCGCGGGGCCGGAGGTGGGGACAGGGGCAGGTCAGGAACAGGGGCAGGTCAGGAACAGGGGCAAGGCAAGAGCAGGGGCAAGGCAAGGCCAGGGGCAGGCCAAGGGCAGCAATCCCTGCCCCGCGGCACCTTGACCGTGAGGCTGGCAGGTCCGTCTCGGGACTCTCGGCAGCCCCGCCGCTCTTCCCTCCGCCTCCAAACCCTGCCAGTTCTAACGGAGGAATCGTCCCGCCCCAGACCCTCACCCTCCCCCAACAACGCCGGCACACCGGCCCGGCTGCGCCCCTGCCCCGCCACTGCCCCGGGGCCACAAAGGCCCGCCATGACCCCCGCGGACCCGGCCGCTCTCCCCTACCTGTGCCCGCCTCCGTCACCTGTTGCCCGGCTGCCTCCATCGGCGCAGCCCCCCGGCGCTTCCTCCCGCTCCGGCGGTGCCAGGGGCTTCTCGGGCTCGCGGGCCACCTCCATCCCGCCGGGCACCGCCTCCTCCTCCTCCTCCTCCAGGGACTCCACGTAGAAGACGGTGCGGGGCGGCGGCGGTCCCGGGCCGTGCCCCGTCGCTGGCCGGCCGCCGGCGGGCAGCAGCGTCCCGTTGGGCGGGCTGCCCGTGGTGGCCGAGGAGGAGGCGGAGGAGGCGGATTTCTTCCAGAAGACACCGTTGCCTCTCTCCTGGCTCTTCAGCAGTCGACTCTGGCTCGGTCCCCAGTGCTCGAAGCTGCTGTCGGGCGGCAGGCAGCCTCCCCCCGCCGGGCCGCCCGCCGGCGAGGGGTGGCTGAACAGTTTCCAGCGGAGGCGCAGGATGTGCTTCACGTCGAAGTCTTTCCTGCCGGAGCCGGACATGGTGCCGCGGCGGGCGGGGGACGGGCGCGGGCTGAGGCGGGACTCACGGCGGCCAGGCAGGGCCAGGCGGCGGCTCGGGGCGGCCGCGCTCCGGCAGCGGCGGCGGCGCTCCGGCAGCGGCGGCGGCGGAGGCTCCTCCGGGCAGCGCTGGGCTTGTAGGGCGAGGAGTGGCAGCCGCCGGGCGGAGAGAGATGCGCACACACACCAGTGCGGAGAGAGAGAGAGGAGGGATGGAGCGATGCACAGAGCCAGGAGGAGGTAGAGACACCCAGCAGGAAAGGGAGAAAGAGAGAGGGAGAGATGCCCAGAGCTGACGAGAACTGCACGGTGATCAGTGGAAAGGGGAGGAGAGAGAGGCAGAAATGAGAGACATCTCTCAGGGGAGACGGACACTTGCGAGGGAAGAGCGGGTGAGGGAGGCTGCGACGACGCGCTAATCTGATTAACGGGGGAGCGAGCTACTGTAGTCCGGGAGGAGAAGGCGTACAGGCGGCGGAGGCAGCAGCCACAGCGGGAGGCAGGTGGCACCTCCTCAGTCTCTTAGAGCTCCGTGACCGAGTGGAGACAGAGAGGGAAAAGTCACCTGGAAGCCTCTCTCCACCTCTCGCCTTCCCCTCCTGTTTCTCTGGGGAGTCCCATGCCTGCCGTTATCTGGGATGGCAAAGCCTGAGAGCTGGCACAGAAGGAAATCAAGGCTCCTTTATATGCACTGTACGTAGGAGGGGAAAAAAAAAAAAATCCCGCCCGTGAGGCTGTCAAGGTCCTCAGTATCCAATTTTCTGTCTATCTCGGCGCCTCTCACCAAGCCGCCCCCTCCCTTGCATGTGACGCAGATGTGCTCTGGGGCCGTCAGTGTGAAGAGACGGAGGGGAAAAGAGAGGCTTCAGGCTTCGTCGTGCAAGTAAGTCGGCAGGTCGCTAACTGCCCCTCACTGCCTCCTCCTCTTTTCCCTCCAGTGCAGGTCTCCTCACCTTGGTGTTTTGTTTCTGAGACAGCTGTATGTTACTGGGAGCTAAATAAAGTGCAACAGCAAATGTATCAGCAGCAGTAAACACAAAAATGTGAATCACAGGAGTACAGATTTAATAGACTGCATGCAGACTGGATGAGGTTACAGGTTAACGATGTATTCTGCAGGCTCCATTCATTAGCCTGTTGGCTCAGTGTTGCTGTACCAGTAGAAAACATTGGCTAGAGGGACAGTGTGTCAAACAGAAATAGCATGACACATCTGCTTCTTACCTTTCATACCTGCTCTTAATGCAGTCTGACAGTGCTAAACCCAAGGGAGGTTCCTTTCACAACAAAAGTGATCTGCTTAGGAACATCTGCCCACTTGGGAGGGGTGTCACAGAGTACACTGCACCGGGGACGTAATTACAGAATTAAAAGCTTTATGGTGGAATGTAGGAGAGGGATATGGCAGTGAAATTGCATATCGTCACCTGCTGGCTCATAAACCCCACACATGAAAAGTTGGTGGCAATAAGATGATACACAGAATACCTTCAATTCACCTGTACCTCACTAAGTAATGTTTCAGAAGAAGATTTATCCATAGGAAAATGATGAAATAGATTGTATTTTCAACAAGGATCTTTTGCATTGGCCAGCTTTACCCATGCAATCCTGAGCTCTCAAAAGTTTGTTACTCTGTGAAATCAAGAAATAAGGGTGAAGGAATTATTTTCTTCAAGCTGGTATGTTTTAACTCCTCATTCATAAAGTATTATGGCTTGAAAATTCCTCCAGGGAAGCACAAAAACCAAACATGAATTAAAAATTTTATTACTGTTATATTTACTTCAGAACAAATATATTACTGTTTTGTTTAGTTTATCAGTGAAGTAGTGCTTCTGGATACAAACCAATATTAGGGTTTGTGTTTAACACTGATAAAAAAGTCTTGAATTTAACAGTACAAGAATTCAGAGCACCAAGTCCTATTTCAAAGGAACAAAAATTGCCACTGCGCATTTTAAATATTGATTTATGACAATAGCTGGACTGAAAACTCCCTGGTGCCTCAACTTTTTTATCAGTATTCAGTGATAAAAAAGAGACAGAAACCAGTCTAAATCAAACCAAAGAGACAGTTCATTTTTATCCAGGAACTGATTGGAGTATGTGCTGCTTGGGAGGGCAGCAGGAAGAAATGCCTAGAAATCTTCATCTAGAATAGGACAGACGAAACTTCAGTAATTTCTGAGAGTCTAGAAATGCATCTCTTATGATGAAATATATGAAATCATCTACAGTGAATACTGGCTACTTAGTGTCTAGTTACACACTCTAAAAGATGGAGGTATCTACATATAAAATAGTTTCAATCAATAAATTTTTAGATAGACAGAATACTCTCTCTTCTGTGTTTAAAACCTCTTAACTGATTAGGTCTAGTCAGATATTCTGATTTGAGAAGAATTGCGTAATTTCTTTGCCATGATATAAATCTTAGTAATTTTAAAATCTGCATTAATATTTAAATTGGTCATTTGATGTGAACAATTGATAGGTTAGACATTCTATCTTCACCTAAACAGATAAATATAAATGACAGTACATTCCAACAAAGTATATTTTCTAAATATACTTCAGAGGTCACTCAATGAATAGATACTATAGTATCACCCAAGAAAGTGATTTAGGTTTTTATCACCTGTATATCCAATACAAGCTACCAAGCAATTATAAGGGAAAAAGGTAGAAAATACTTTAGGTTATTTTTTATTCATATGTTTTTATTTCAGTTATGTTAGTAACTGAAATAAAGTCTTGGAGTTTTTTTAATAACTAAAATCTCAGCTCTTCTATATATCATGCATAGGCATTGACATACTTCTTAGCATTACTTGATTCTTTCATATTTTAGTACGTAAATAATTTTTTGCAGTAATAGATGGATTAATTTGGCATGTGTGCCTGCTTTTTCCTGCATGAAGATGTATGAGCAGTTGAGTATCATGAAATGAAATCTAGAAAACTGTCTTATCTTAGTTCATATCATGATCACAATTATTATGTCAATATACAGTAAACAAGAGCTACCCCCTAAAAAAACTTGCATTGAAGAAGCAGTCATTGTCAGTATTTATAATTAATAAATTGGTTTCCTGGACATAAAGTAAAAGAATTAAACTGGTTGGTTTAGTTAGGTTTTCACAGAGTCTTATCTTCATATTTCTCAGTGAATGCTTTTGACATATGCCAGGGAGGCAAGTACATGACCTAGGTTATCACATGAGAGGAACACAAAATGTGTTTGAGTTTCAGTTGAAACTTCTGGCACATAAAAATATTAACTTAACTCTGTAATTTGTCTAGGCTTGCTTCTCCATCCAGAAGAAGAAGAAAATAGTTCTCCTACTGGATTTCTAGGGACCTTACCCATAAGAATTACACTAAAATAATTAGCTTACTAGTCAAATATGTCTTAGTCTACTCATATGGGATTGGCATAGACATATGAACAGAACTATGAAATTATACTTGTCTTTAAAGTTGTCAAAGGGAAATATTTTGATGTCTTGAAGCCTTCCATCTGTATCTTATGTGTTCAATAAAGTACAGACAAAATAATAATGATCACAGGTAAACTTTCCTGTTGGTTGCACTGTGTATGACATTGTATTTTTGTTTATTAAACAGCATTTCTCAACTTCCACCCCCTTGATTTCATTCCCTTGTAGTTTCCCTTGATTATTCATTGCCACTCAAATCGAATTACTTTACAGACTTTCTTTGAAAGTATTCATGGCTCTTTTTTCTTCATCTATTAGTCAGGCAAACAGTTGAAAGTGGTTAATCTTTATGTTCGTCTTATGAGTCAAATTCCTGACAGTTTCTCTTTGTGTTTTTGCCTTTCTAATGCTCTTCAAATGAAATAAATTCACATAGTCATGTCCCTAAGGAAGTCTCTTGCTCATGTTTTGTAGGAAAAATGGCCTAGGGATATTTATCCTTTCCATAAATCTTTCAAGTAGTAAAAAGCACTTCTGAAGAAAAGAACTTGAAGTAGGTATCCAAATGAATCCGATTTTATTAACCCTCTTTTTTCCTCCTTTCCATTGCAAAGGTTTGGACTACTGTTTATTTTTAGGCACGTGATTTATGTCAAGCTATTTGCATGTTGTACACCAGGGAGAACTGATGGATTAGGACTGAAGTTAGGTTTTAGTTGGTTATTGATTGATAAAACAAGCAACAGAGAAGCCCTTATGCAAAGAAGCCCCTTAGGTTTAAGAGTAGTGTTAGTCTTTGTGAGTCTCTGCATTACATAAAGTCAAAAGATATAGCAAGTCTGAGAGCAATGAGCTGATATGTGTACTGGGGAATGATAGTTACTAATAAGATAAGGGATATACCTCTCAGCAAATTAAAAGGATAAGGCATAATTTTGTTACTGAATTTTGTCCTGTCACATATTTTAATCCTGAAGATGGTAAATTTCGATGAGAAGAACCACAAAAAAGAAAAAAAACCCACAAAAAATGAGAAAGCATTGTGCTTTGGGTAAGAATGTTACTAGAATGAATAGTTTTACAACAATTTTCACTTCAGTGTGGGAATTCTCACATGAATGAATGAACATGCTCTTCAGCTATGAAGATGCTTATTTTGTGGGTGGTTAATTATACATTCAGAAGCTAGGGGGTGTTAAAAAGATGCTGTGAAACAGAGCTATAGAATGCTCAAGCTAAAAAAAGTGGAGAAAGAAATTGATGGGACGGGACATCCACTGGGAGATCAAACCTTAGTGCAGAAAATGTCAGTGTGCTAAGTGATTGAAGCAAATAAGTAATGCTTTAGAATGATTATTGAAACTTTTGGTGTGTACAAAGCCTTTGAACAATTTTTATGATATGTAGATATATTCTGTGTCTGTTTTGATAAGTAAACTGAGAAACACTGGGAATAGATGGTAGTAGGGGGAAACTAAACTCTTACATTGTTTATAATGTGTACACATAATTCTGTGGCATTCCTTTGAGTCAAGTAGTTGAGTTGATTTTCCTCCCATAATTGCATGCAAAATCATATTTAAAATACTATAGATGCGCCTACACCTATTTACTATGATTGTTTTCTAATGGCAAGAAAAGAATAACAAAATCAGACAAAAAGTAAACCAGAAATGATTAACTTGTCAGTACTTGTGTATGTTTTTTGTAGTGAGTTTTCAATTGAGATTGAACTTTTGAGAATGATTTTGCCTTCAATAAGTTAAAAAGTTAAACGGTGTAATTTCTCAAAAGTGAGCTAGCACAGCAGCTAGGTTTCTGAAAGTATGGTGACATGACCAACTACATTTATTTCAGTTGGTAAAAAAAATTCTTCCCCACAGTTGTTGATGAGTGTCTTCTTAGTAATGCTGGATAAAAAACAGATATATGAATTACCCCTAGTGGTGACTTGAACAGATACAATTTATTCTGCATTGCAGGAGCCTAGAAGAGCAGTCACTTATCTTGTATAAGCTTGGGGGACAGTCATTTCTTAATCCATTTCATTGTGATCACAAGCAGTTGTATAAACACACCCTAAAGCAGTTTTTAAATGGTCAGAGTATTTCACTTAAGAAGTGTAAATGCTACAGGATTTGTCCTGGGTAGAGAGTTACAAGTAATCTAAGGCTAGAGAATATGAAAATATGATACCAATTATTTTCAAAAAGTAGGGAAGTTAAAGAATATTAAGATTCTTAAATTCCTAAATAATTTCCCACAATTTCTCTGGTTGTAACAGTTTTCAGTTCTCTTGTGAAATACACAGTTTTTACCCACAGCTCCCAAGCTGCCTATAAATCATCCTTACTTGAAGAAAATGCCATGCCTTCTCTCATAAGTTATGGTCAAGAGAAACAACTGAATTCCACCTACTACACTTTTGGCAGAGCACCCATCTTTCTGCTCCTATACCATACTCCACCTAATATCCTTAGACCTTAATATTTAGAGGCCAATCATCAATACCACTTGCTGATCCACATAGACACTATTACTATATATTTTAAGTGCTAGAATATAAAAATCACTATGTTGTTTTGTTTTGCTCTAAAACTAACACTTTTAGTGGTGTTTCTATGAATGACATCAATCTCTGTTGAAATACTGGTGATATGAAGAAATAGGGTGGTTTTTCTTTGCTAGATTCAATAATAGTTGCTGTCATTTTTCTTTGACTCAGAATCTTCTTAGAACTGGTTTGTTTTTATGTTCTATTCAAAAAATATTCCTGCTGATCATTTATTCAATGTTTATTTTTTAATCTGAGTTGAAAACTTTCAAATACATGTTGGCAAACCACAGTAATAGACACACTGATGGTTTGCAAAACAGGCTCTGTAAAAAGAGAACTGCTAGAATTTTACAACTACACATGTAGTAGTAAATGATATTAGACTTTATTAAATTAAACAGAGCCAATGTAATTGGCATAAGATGGTCAATACTGATAAGGCATCAGTCTTGAAATGATTTTTGACTGTACAAACCAGCATCTTTCAACCTCATTCAGAAGGTAGCATAATTCAGGGAATATACTCAGTGGGCACTTTGAATACAGCCAGCATTTTGGAGGAATAGAGCATTTAGCCATATGGAGGTAAATGGTGCCATGCAATTTGGCCTGGGTCCAGAGGCTGAACAGAGCAGAGAACAGGCACAGGGAGATTTTGTTTACTGTTCTAGACATGACCTTACAATGCTTATATTTCAGCTCACAGGTTCTTTTGAAGTTAAAAAAAAAATACAATTTCAGTGGAATTTTGCCATTGAGAATCTTTTGTGAGCTGTGAGAACCTTTTCACCTCTGTGAACACATTGTTTTAAAATAAACTTTGGGCATTTATTTAATAAATGTGACTTATTCTATGGTTATGGACACTCTAAATTTTTTTTTTTACATTAGAATATATCTGAAGTTTCACAGAATTATAATTATTTCTGTTTGCAGAATTGTTTTCCTACTGCATTTTCTCTGATTTTACCTGAAAAATATGCCGTATTTTTATTTCCTTGCTCACAGGCTTTTTTATTGTGAGGACTTAAAGAATGCAGTTGCATTTCTCAAAACAGTGGTAAAGAGGAAAGTTCCCATAAGATAAGCCATCAGGAACTTGAGATAAGCACAGGTGCCAAAACAGGAAGGCCTTAATTCCATGTCTAACAAAGGTGAAGACTTGCAACTAGCACACCAGAGTGTGCAGACTATGGGAACTTGAGATAAGACTTATCCAGACAAAAAAAAAATTATATGGTAGGAAACTGTGGGAAATGGTACACATGCCAACCGAGGTTGTGGGAATGGCATCTCTGCCCTGTGGATACATGGGATTTGGACTTACAAAAGTGGTTTTGTACAGAAGAATGACTCTGAGACCTTACCACAGAGCACCGGGCTGAAGAAGGATCAGCAGCATGCCACAAAATATATGTGGTGGTGGTATCTCTCTATTTAATCTCTCTCACTCTGTTTCTGTTCTCCCCTTCTCCCCTCAACTTTCTCCTCAAAGTTGAATGAATTATAACTGACACTTATTTTTCTGTTGTTTAAAAAATGCTTTTAATGGAAAGTCCATATTTTTTTCCAATTTATTTCAGTATGTAGCAGCTCCGTAAGGTTACATAAAAATTAAATTTATATATACAATCAAGACACAACTTCATTTGTAGCTGCAAGTGTATAAATGAGGACGGAAATTTCTTTGTTATTTTGTTGTAATCTGAGCTTGGAAGTTTGATTGCTACAGTATGTAACTAATAAGAAAGCATAATTAACAAAGAAAGTCAGTAATTAGGATGCTGTGGTAGTCAGAAAATGTGTTACCTGTTCAGGAGAAGTTACACGGGTAATACAAAGCACTGCTATCTAGAAAACCAAAAAGGAGAAGGCTTATTATTTCTGATAATCTAAAGAATGAAACTGAAGAAAATACCAAGTAAGAGAATCATTATGGCAAACTTTTGGGCAATTTTCTTATTTGCTCCAAATATTCATATCTGCAGTTTGGCTATCAGGATTTCAAGTGAAGACAACAGCAATCTTTCCTATTCTGTTAAGGAAAAATGCATTACTGTCAACAAACATTCAGTTTGCATTTGTTTTGGAAGATAAACAACTTCAGTTTCTCTCAAGTCTCTGAATTTTAATGTGGTCTCCAAAGCCTAGTCCAGTCTGAAGTGATCTGCAAATTTAGTAACGTATTCTATTTTCTGTTATAAAATGATAAATGTATTAAGCAGTAGTTAAGGAAAGACAAATATATATGTAAACATGCACAACAGTTTTTCTTGTACTATGTGCAATGAATAGCAGCCAAGTACAGTTTTCCAACCATTTATATTCTTACATTGCAGCAGATTTTTCTTCACTGTAATTTCTTTGGTCATTTAAGAAAATAGTACGAGGCACTATCTGAAATACCTTAATATTTCAAACATACTAATGAGATGAGGTATCTGGTTGAATGAAATTTTTAGGGCATAATGTACTGTTCAACAATAAACACCTTTTGATATTCCATATTTTTTTACTAACATATTCTTCTTCAATGGGACCCAGTTTGCCAAGGCAATTTTCCTCCCTTAAAAAAATATATATATTGTTTTTGCTCTTTTCTAATATTTTGGAAGATTATTTATTCTCTTTCCTCAGCCCCTTTTCTAAATCCCCTGCAGAAAAGTTCATCAGCTTTATCAAGTTTCATTTGACCTATATCTATGAAACTTTTTTGCTTATTTTGTCTTAGTGTGATGTCCATTAATCCCTAACATCCTTAATGAAAGCTGAAGCAGAAGTGTAAACACTTCATCTTTCCCAGCATCAGTGTTTGGTGCCCCTTAAGTAATGACTCAGATCTTTCCTGCTCATTCTTTCGCTTCCAATACACTGACAGTACGTATACCTCCCTTGCCATGGCTGTCTCGACTACTGTTAACTTACTGAAGACAAGGAAATGATCACAAGCCCAGTGCCCAAATGGAGAAAGTCTGCTGAAACTTAGCCATTTTAATGACAGACTAGTCTTGAAGATAACTAGTGAGAGATTTGCAAAAAGGAGCCAGAGGTAATTTAGTAGCTAAGCATCACAGACAATCAGGAGTGAAAATCTTTCCCTTGTTGTCTAAATTGGAGAGAGATGGATTTGACAGGTGGACTGTTCGGTGAATGAGGAGTCAGTTGGAAAGTTGCATCTAGACAGAAGTGGTCAATGACTTGGAGTCCCTTTGGACATCAGACATGAGTGGTGTACCTCAAGGGTCTATAGTGGGGCCAGTGTTATTTAATACTTTCATCAGTGACACAGGCAGTGAGATCAGGTTCAACCTCAGCAAATTTGCTGATGACCCTAAGCTACTGGTGCTGTTGGCACACCTGAACAAGGGGATGCCATCCAGAGGAACCAGGACAAGCTTGAGAAGTAGGCCCATGCAAATGTTACAAGGCTCAGTAAGATCAAGTACAAGGTGCTGCAGCTGGGTTGGGTCAATTCCCAGTATCAGTGCAGGCTGAGGGTGGACTGAGGGAGAGCAGCCCTGCTGAGAAGGTCGTGGTGGTGGTGGATGAGAGATGAGAAATGAACTAACAAGATACACTTAGCAAGCTATAGATACCTTGGGCTGCATCAAAGGCAAGTCAAGAGAGGTGATTCTGCCTTCTACTCCTCTCTGGTGGGACCCCACCTGTAATGCTGCATCTAGCTCTGTGGTCCCCAGCACAAGAAAGATTTTGACCCATCACGGTGAATCCAGAGGAGAGCCACCATGATGCAAGAGGAGAGCCAAGATGATTAGAGAAATGGAGCATCTGTCCTATAAGGAAGGGCTGAGAGAACTAAGTTTGTTCAGCCTGGAAAAGAGAAGAATTCAGGGTGACCTAATTGTGGTCTTCCAGTACCAGAACTGAGCTCACAAGAAAGATGGAGGGAGACTTTTTGCAAGTTCATGTAGTGACAAGACAAGGAGGGAGTGGGTTCAAACTGAAAAAGGGAAGGTTTAATTAGATATTCAAAAAAATTTTTTGCTGAGAGGGTGGTGAAGCACTAGAACAGATTGGCTGGAGATGTTGTGAATGTTCTATTCTTGGAAGTGTTGATGGAGTACTGAGCAACCTGATGTAATGAATTCCCCTCATGGCAGGGGATTTAGAAAAAGATAACCATCCATTACAACCAAAACCATTCTATGGTTCCATGTGGATTTCAGGTTCAACAGCTATCTGAATTTTGTCTTCAGATTATTAATATTGGTTTACTTTATAATTTTTTAAGGAATAACTCCTCTTCAGAAAAAAAAAGTAAAATAAACTTCTCAATGTTAAATATGCTTTTTTTTATTAGTGAATATTCATCTTTGTACCTTTAATGATAGCTGCTCACTGATGTCTGACTCACAAAGCACCTGACATTTAATCATGAATTAAATCTCTTTGTTAAGTAGATTGTATGAAATTCTCAAATAAACTAGCTTTAATGCCTCTTGATATGTATTTAGTAAAATATGTATCAAAATCAAACTTGAATTTTAGATATATTTTATACTTTGTTGAACACCACATATCTCTTGGCAATAGGAAAATACATTCCTTTTAATTGGAAATTTATGTGAAATACTGTCCTTATTAAATTTAAATTAGTATTCATTAACATTTGGCAGTAAACAATTTTTGGAAAATATCCCAGTATAGCATTTTTATTAACCTAAATTGTTTGTGAAGTAATAGTATGTTGTATTTGCCTCATGTATAGGCAAAGCAATGAAGAGGTAGAAAAGAAATTTCATAAGCCTTATTGCAGTGCAGCTGCAATAGTGTGCAGATCCAGCAAGTTTTAAGGTTAAATTACCATCTTAATTACATCTACAGTATATATAAAAGTATCATATGGTTGAAAATATAAAGAATCGTGATGACCAGGAAACCTAAAGGCAATAGAAATATAAAATAACAGCTAAGAAAAGGATTTAACTGAAGGTGTTGTCTACAGGATTTGAGGTAGATCTAGACAGCTATGAGTTAGGCATCTTCATGAAAGAGTTTCAGAGCTGAAATCCTCACCATAAGTTTTTGACCAAATTGCAGTAGAGTGTAATTATGGTGAAACTTTTTGGTTTTTTTAAACTGGGTCATAAACTGTCTAGGATATTTCTTTTGGTAAGAATACAAATGCAAAACACAAAATTTGATTGAATATGCTGAAAGAAATTAAGTCATTTACACTTAAGTTCATGTCTTTTTTTGGTTGACTTCAGGGTTTTCTCACATATTTTTTTTCTTTTCAGAAATGTAAGCTAGAGAGTTTCACAAGGCACTTGTGCAAGGAGAAGAATTAATTTGTGAATCATTGCCTGCTTCTGAGTTCCAAAGTCACTGCCACCATTCCTGCATTCATCCATGTCTCCATCAGCTGACTTTAGAGTGCTCTTGAGGCTGTAACTTCCATGGCATCTGACAACAGAAGGGACTATTTCAAAGGTACATTTGAAAACTGTCTCTGAATGTCAGAGTTGCTGAAATATGACAATTTTAATGAATATGACTCATGCTGACTTGGAAAAAGAAACCAATAATGGACAGCTGAGTACTTTGCCTACATATTTAAAACTGAAATAATTCCAATTATACAGGGTTTTTCTTTTTTAAATGTGCCTGAATATAAACTATTCCTTCTTCATCTCTTAAAATAATTAAATAGCATCCTATAATTTGGTCACATAGTAACCCTTTATTCATCTGGCCTATAATGTATGAAATTTTAAATATTTCATGGTTTGCTAAACTTGCTTTTTTTATTGAATACACTAAACTGCTATAGAAGAAAACCTTTATTGGAATTCATAATGTTACAAATGAAGGATAAATCTATAGAAGGTGACATGGGAGTTTTCATTTCTTTAAATCCATGTTTAATTGCTTCTAATCACAAAAAGAAATTATCATTACTGGGGTAGACTTCTGCTGCTTCATTCTAAAAGTTTATGTTTTTCCTGCTCAGAATTGTGTTGCTCCCTATGTGGAGCAAGAGGTCTAAATCTAAGATAAATGAAGTGAAAATATTTTAGTTTAATGAAAAAATTATGAAAAAAACATTTTTCACAGGAAATATAAGGTTTAGACATATATGGGCAGAAGTGCTGCACAATTAGGTTCTTTTGAAATTTACTTGATAACAAAGGTAATATATATTTAGTCTTCTTGAAGCAATGGATTTTCTAACATGATCCACAGCTCAGTAAATTCCATTTTTTGCAGTTTATTCTGTATATTTTTCAAAGTAGGCAGTGAATATTTAAAGTTCTCCATTTGATCATAAAGGCTCCATGAAAAAAAGAAAACTGAATAAAGAATTTAACAAATACTTCTGAAAAGAATTTTCTTTCTTCTCCCTAGTGCATGTTTCATGTGCTTGAGTTTTATAGCTTTCTTGCTGACACCATTTATGAGAGTTGAAGTCCAGCAATGTTGTATATGTGTATGCATGCATTGCCAAATCTTAAGGTGAGTAGGTGCCATTTAATCACAATAAATTCAAGATACTAATTCAAGTTCTTTTTCAGGTACAGGAACCAAGTTTCTCAGATCTTATGCAAAATTTTCCTAGTAGTTTAGTCTATCCCATGTGTTTGCATAGTCCTTGTTGTCTACCTTTTGCTTTTCTCCAACTTTTTGTAAGTCAAAAAAAGCAGCATTCAGGTACTATTGAAAATACAAATTGTTAATTGTGCTTGGACAAATCCTAAACCATGAATTCCAGCAATCTAAAAAAAAAAAAAGAAATTAATAAAAACCTGTTGTTTTGATCTCTCCAAATTATTAAATCATATTTTCAGTGGATTCATTTTTCTCATTTCATATTACATCTTCAGCTGAAAGATCCAAAATATGAATTGCATGAATTGTGTGGAAATACTTGTGTCAAAATTTTGTTCTTGTTAGAAACGATGGGCAGATGTGGATGCTGTCAGGAACAAGACCTCACTTGGAGACACTGTTGATTTTTTTCAGGTTTTCTAGGTGTGCTCCTCTAAGGTGTCTTTCCTGCAGGGCTGACTCCTGTGTTATGCTTAGTGGAACAGGTTTTGTCTACAGGCCTAATTTAGGCTACAGCGATCAAGTGTAGGGCTGCCCATAAGGTACACACAGGCAGCACCAATTTAAACATTAACATACCTTATTACTGCTTTTCCTTTATCTTGACTCTCTTTTTGTCACCTGCTGTCTATGCCCCAGTCTTGTCCTAAATGACCTGAATTTTTACTCGTTTTACTGCATCCTTTTCCCAATTGTTTATTTCTGTGACCATTCCTTATGTAGCCTCAGCCTCAGTGTAGATCATTGCTGACGTGGTTACCTTGTCATGGCTTGCCTGTGAGAAACTTCCATCCTAAAGGACCCAAGTTATCCCTCCAATTAGCTGTGAAGTTTGGCCATTTCTTGGATAATTCTACCTTAACCACCTCTGCACGCCACACCATGCCTCATGGTGCTCTCTGTAATTTATTTCAGCTTCTCATACTGTTATCTGTCACATCCAGCCATTTCCCATGCCGTGCCGTGTCCAACTTAGTTAACTTTATCTCAGGGCACAGTTATAGCCAGCAGCACAGTCCTGGGCTTCAGCTCTAACAAGCTTCCACCCTTTATGTAAGTTCACAGCTGTTTTAAGCCAATCTTCATGTCTACTGACACTTAAGTGCAGACTTTTTATTATACTATTAACACAGGCAACAAAGGGGACTAAAATGCCAGTGACAGAAGCACAAAATGTTATAGCACAGATAGAGAAAAGTGCCCATCACTTTTGTGCCCCTCTTCCTAACATAGCTATTGTCAGTTAACTTTTCCAGTAACACCACTAATAGTATTTGGCATTGAGAGATGTCAGAAAACTGTTAGAACCATCTGGCTTTGATTCCTTTTCTCAAACACTCTAGCCTTCCATAAAATTTTACTTCTAGGCTATTTTCATATTTATAGATCATCACTGTATGTCATGTTTTACTTGGTGCTGGTTTCTTTGTCAACTTTGACACCATCTTCTCATTGAAATTATCCATACTGTAAAAACATACTTTAACATCTCTTATTAAAAAACAAAAAATAAAAATAAAAAAAAAAAGATTCTCTTCTAAACTTTTAGGTGTCATTCAAATGATACCTACAAAGTTTGAACATGGAAATAAAGTTATTTACAAAGCTCTGGCTGAGAATTTTCCAGTTCACTTTATTTATGTTTTCTGTATGAAGATTTGTCATCAAGTACAAGAATGAAAGATTTTTGCTAATTAAAAAAATAGTCTACATTTGTGAACACTGCAAACACAATAAAATATTTCATTATGTTAAAATGTTATTAAGAGCAAACTGTGATTTAAGAAGTTAATTAAAAAATGCACTCAAAGTCAATTCTGCTTTCAGAAGTATTGGTTATTCCTTCAGTGCTCTTCATTTTAGCTATAAAGAAAATTACCACCAATTGCTGGAGTTTTACTTTGAAAACTTAAAATTATTATTTCTATTTTATCGATGTATTTCATTTTATTATTTATTTATTTATGGAAGAAAATGTAGCTGAAACATACCTATTTTTTATTATAATTTTGCACACTAAAGGGTATTTGTATATTTGTATACCCCCAAGTGTGGGTATAGCCCATTAGTGGGTCTGGTTTTCTGTACACAAATTTTCTGGAACTTGACCCTTCTCATGAGAATTCTCATTCATGAGAATGTTTCTCACAATTAAAATCTTTAGGGATTTGCTGTTAACAAACAGAGCAAATGCAAAGTCTGTAATCTCTAGCTCCCCTGTACTGTCCTCAGGTCCTTTTTCAAATGTAGTTTAGGTTCTAAGGCAGATTTTGAAGATAGTTCTATGGCCAGAAGTCAGAAATTGGTAAGAATATAGGATAGAGTAAGCATAAGGTCATGCAAATTGCAGACGAGCTCCATACTGCACACTAAAAATCTATTGTGCTCAGATATCTCATGTGGTTTTGAAAGTTAAATCTATGATTTGTATTATAGTCAATGATAAGCTTTGGCACCATCAGTTGCCCTGCAATTCAAAGTGACATGACAGATATAACACAATCCCTGTGTCCTCCTCCTTCTCTCCTTCAAATTACAGCTGTGTAAGGTACCTAAAAATGTCTGCTACTGCTGGTATGTTTTTAATATATTTGACATATTTCATTTACTGGTGCCTATTTTTTAGGAATTTTTCACAAACTTTTTAGGTATGTTTTGCATACCTAAATACACAGTGTATATACAGTGTATATAACCAAATACACATAGCGTATTCAAACCCTGTAGAAGCCTTTGATTTGCCTATGCACTGTGTTTGTGTTTACTCAACATAAATTCTTAAAAGCTCTTAACCAAGTGTATTTTGTGGACAGATAGAAATATGATGTCTGAGTCTCAGATACACTTGAAAGTTGAATGCCATAGCAGCTACTAACTTCTCTTCTCTGTACTTCTTTACTTGTGATTTAATAACCTGCTTATTTGGATTTATACAGATGCTAGAAAGAATATCTGGTCATAAAACTCAAATTCAATGAAGTTTGTGTCCAACAGAAATTATTGAAGCACAGGCTAACCTTGTTAGGCTTCCATGTCATATTATTCCTCCTTGATAAAAAGCTACCTGTGAGGATAGAAGTCTAACTTGGTAATGCTCCCTGCAGAGCATTATGTATGGAACAGTGTTGGCCAAGTGAAATTGTGAAGTAAAAGTCCCCTGTGACTGAAAAGTGATGCTACAGAAATGGCCATGTAAATTATAAGATGAAGAATGATTAAGAAGGGAAAATAAAACCAAAACAAAATAAAAAAAAAGCAAATAAACCCTCCTCCTGCACTTGATTTGGAAATTGCTAAATTCCTTCTTTGTTCTAAAGGTTTTTTGATTTTCATGCACTTTTTGGGAATAGTATTCTGGCAATATGATGGAAGAAACCGGAAGAAATGAAAGTTTCAGAAGACAAGATGGAAGAAACCTTTTCATGAAACATGTCTTCTGTTAGAGTTGGGTGCGAGTTCACTGATAAAGAACCATTCTTCCTCCTATTTTAATTAAATTTGAAGTGTGTGGTTTAATGTACATCAAAACAATCTATGTCGAAGGTTTTGGAGGTATTTTTCAGGATTTGGTTTTCATTGAAAACAGAGAATATTGGTTTGCAGTGTGTTAGTCTGGTATTTAATAAGATAACCCAGAATCATAAAAAAGCACTGAATTATGTTTTTTTTAAGTCCTGTTTGAGCTGCCCAAATATTTACTCTTCTTGTATAGAAATCTAAGTTAATAACACAACATATAATAAAAATAATATAATATTCTGTCATACAGACATCTCTCATTTTGATCCTTAAATATAACTTATCCAGACCTGTACAGTCCAGAAAACTCAGGACTGCCTTCTGAGTTCTCTAAGAGCTCAAATCCCTTTTCATGCTCCCATCTAGATAAGTATTGTTAGCTCTTCTCGCTTTCACCAGACCACTTGGGCAAGGAATAATAAGGAATTATTTTTGCTTGATTGTTTGGTTTGATTTTTGTTTGTTTGCATACTTTTGCAGAAGCAATTATAGCTGTGTACTCCAAAATATGTCAATCCAATTTCATGACAAAAGCTAGTTTGATTATGTTAAAAGCAAAATCTCTTCTCTTGTAGTTCCAAAATTGTTTCATGTAATTACTCTCGATATACTTTGTTTATGAATTGCTCATTTGGAAACAGTAAAAAATATTATTTACAAAGTATTGCTATAACAAACATGTTTCCAGTATGACTAACATACTCCATTAACGGAAAGAAAAAAACAGTGTAAGTGTTGTGTGAAATTAATTTGAATTTAAATTTGGAAAGGAATTTAGGCACTGCAGCATATTATTGTGGTTCCTCATTTTTAAGTCTACTTTTCAGATATGTTCATTGTAGACTGAAATCCAAGTCATTTTTGGTGGACTATTAGCTTCCTAAACGTGTTTCCCTTTCAATAGAAGTTTATTGGGATATAGTAGATGTAGATTAAGTTTTAAACATACTATTTTTCTGGTGGGTTTGGTTTTGTTTGTCCTCCAGTCAATAGATTATTGTGGAATAAAGATGAAATTTGAAAAGAGAGATTTATAATATTTCTTTGTCTTGATAAAAAGAGGAAAGCATGCATAATCTGCTGAATGATCTTATCTATCCACATATCAATTAATTTTCTCCTTCATAGCACCCTAATTTGTTTGGTATAAGAGTTATAAAGATGTAGTTCTCTACCTGTACATGAAAATGTGTTTAATCCGACAGGTTTACTTTGCAATCCAGATATCAATGCCATTTTAGACAAAATATCAGGTGGTTTTGCTAAAAATTAATGGGATTCTTTATGTGAGGCATTTTGGTTTTGTTTATTTATGCATATGCCGTAGCTTCTCCCACAGTCCTTTCGATTTTGGATAAATCCTTTGCAGAGCCCTTTCCAGAAAGGATTCTGTGAGAACTGACCCCTTATGTCAATTGAATAGATTTAGGTACACAAAATTAAGTAATTTTAAGCCACTTCCCTTTTAATAAGTGCATTGAACATTGTAACTTTTGAATGGAGTGGTTTATATAATATAATTGTGGCCCATATTTTTATATTAACTGAGAACAAGAAAAACGTGTAGAACAGTCCTCAAAGTCTGAAATTCTTCTCAATTTCTTCTTGGATGCAATATGCTCAGTATTTCACCTATAATTAGTATTTTTTTTTATATCCAGATCTCCAAGAACTTACTAGGAATTGTTCTTAAAACTGTTAGTTTTCTATTTGAACCAGTTAACCTATTTTAGGTCAAATGATTTTTTTCTTAGTGAAGTAATTAGAATGTCTACTTGACCTGTTGTTGAGACCTGAAATCAAAATAGGCTAATAGTTTATTTAGCCGTGTCAACATAGTAATACCAAAGACATTCTGGAGCAAAATGTCTTTTATCTGGTGCTCCTAAATGCAGGATGAGCACATATAAAGTATGTAAATGACCCTGCCAGATTTAAGGTTCTTGAATTTTGCTGTTGCTGAGAAGAATCAGTAATAAAGGATTAGACATTATTCTAATGATTACTTATCCAAAGAGTGGTCAGCACTGCAAAAAAAAATTAATTTAAGATACTTTATCTGCTATTGGATTGTATCTCCTGGTTTGATTTCTGTAATGAAAATAATTAGGGCTATCTTTTCACAATGTGTAAGCTTTTAATTTCCTTTTCAGTGGTATTTTAATTTTTAAAAACTTCTTGGATATTGAAAATAATATTATTTTCAAATTTTGAATACTACTGATATGTGTTACCAAGATAAATTTATGTCCATTGCAACATATGAAATAAAATAATATTGATTACCTTTGTTAGATGGAAGTTATTAAATTGTGAAATTATTAACCACTGACATGAATGAGAGCTAAATGTGAATTCTATATTTCAAAGGGCACTGTAAGTTCACTTGTTGAACTTAATAGCTCATTACCTGAGGAATATTGGGCTAGTTACTCTTGCCAAGAACTACATATAAATAGATACAATATGAAACATGACAAAATTAATACCTAGCATAAATCATTGCAATATTGGAATAATATTACTGGAGAATAACTCAAGCCCACTATCCCTACAGTAATTCACATTCAATAAAACAATGTAATATTCATAAATTGGATTTCTAAGTTACAAGAGATTCAAAGAAAACAGGAGCTCTGATAATGATGTTGGCTGACTGTCTCGCTCATTTAATTACAATGCAGCAATAATTTATCATAAGATTAATAAAATATGACAACTGGTATGTTTTTTCTGGTGGCACTGCTAGTTCTGCAAATGCCATATGTTATTTGAATTTTATACTATGTTGTCCATAATTGTGTACTTGTATCTATAAACAGCATTTGTGTGTTATAATTAATCCTGATAAACAAACATCCACATTAGATTATAGTTAGATAATTTTAATTACATAGATATGTTTTCTCTGCATTGCAGCAGCAGAGATAAATCTCTTGTTATGTTCTCGTCCATTCACATTTTCTGATATGGAACACACTTTGATTATGCTTCCCAAAATCTACTGTGGAAATTAGCTACAGTATGCAGTCTTAGAAGTCTTGCTGGCATACAAATTTGACTATGACAAGCTGATACACAGATCCGTGTATCCAGGCTGGAAGGCAGCTATGTTTTATGGAGGCCTTCCTAAAGTAATAAGTGCAGGAGTAATTGATAGATGCAACCTGAAACAAATGCTCCCCCTGAAATCTGATTACAGACATTACAATGGGATACTTCGCAGTCTTAATTTGGGGGTTATAAATTTGACTTTGCCCAAACCCAAAATTTGGATTTGGCATGTAGCGTCAAAAAATATATTTCTATCCCTTTTTGACTTTAAATCACATAAATTATTTATGTGCAGGTTTTCAGGGAGCCTCATTTTGACCTGTTTGCATAACCAGCCTCTTTAACCTCGAAGTTATGTACTGAATCCAGTGTCTTCTGAATGGCCATATAGAAATCTCAGACCACAGTGAACAGTTTGCTGCCATGTTTGTCCCTTAAGAACCGTAATAATAAACATTCTCTCAATAAATAATATCAGCACAGTACTAGTAAAGTAATCTACAATAATAGTGCAGGAGTTGAAAAGCTGAGAAAAATTAAAAATTTAACATTCATTTGTCCCTCCCATTTCAGAATTTCAAAGTCTGAATTTCAAGAATTTCAAGTAAACTTTGAGAGATTATAGGAGTTATTTTCACACTTGTGGTATGTCTTCTAATACATTAAATATTATTTTTCTTATTGCATATAAGCATCACTTCAAAAGAGGAAACCAAGAGAATTTATCTGCTTCAACCCAACATCTCTTAATATAATGTCTGAGGCTTTTTCCCGGGAATTCTGGGATATTACTTTTACCCTGTTGGCGTACAGTGTGGAGTAAACAAAGCTGTTTGACAGCCTGGGCTACTCCTCTGGCTGCAAAGAAATCATGTAAAATAGAAACAAGGAAACAGTTTGTCTTCCAGCAGTTATGTAAAATTCAAAAAGTCACAGGTCTTGCTATTGGCTTGGGAACAACACTACAATCATACTTTTTTAGTCCTGTGGGATGTTTGTGCTGGTTTACTCAAAGGTTCCCAAGGAAGTCACACCAAGGTACTTTTGTGGAAATTCATAGATAGGAAGGCACATAGTGAGTTTAGATGACCTATTCACAACACTTGTGAATCATAAGGTTTGTACATACTTTAAAGTCAAGATTCACTACATACTTATCCATATGCTAGTCTGTAGAAAATGAGAGCAATATGCCTGTATATAACAATTTGAGACCTGTAACATAGCCATGGTTCCTAAAACATGATTCTGCTAGAAGTTGTTGTAGCTGGATAAAAATAAGTAACTCAAAAGGACCAGTGGTAACCAGCTGGAGGACACACAGTGACAAACTCCACTGTACATTTCAAGTGTTTGAAAGAGCTTCTGCTCAAGGTATATCTTTGATTATACCTGGTGAGTTCCAGCTACTTGGAGATATATTTTTCTTTCATAGCTAAATTTCTCTTTCTTGCTAGGGTAATACTTTTTTGTGCATTTTTTTGAAGGGACGTAAGATGCAACTTTCTGAGAAATCATAAGAGAAAAAGACAAGTAAAGCTTAAAATTAAGTGGAAAGGAAAGTCATTACTTCTAATGATCCCTTTATTCAATGTAAAACCATATTGACTGATATATAAACCAGGCAGATTCTCTCGTTACTGGAATTAATATTCTCAGGACATATATATAAAAATAAATGCTTATCACTTAATATATTCCAACATATTATTCACTAAATTATTATTGAGGGAAGCTTATTGACAAAGTAGTTGCAAAAATGATTTATTTTTTTAAGCTCTGACAAAAGTAGTAAAAGGGACTATGTTTTCAGTGAAATATGCAGAAAATATACATTTATTATGGGCCATACAAATACTGACATTTTGGGCCTTATTTGCAAGTCAAAATTATATGACAATTTGATAAAGGAACTGCTTTTATACTTAGTTTTACAACAACAGAAAGAAATAATAGAAAAGCACAGAAATTTAAATTCACAGTTTCCAATGAGTTTGGTTTTGAGCATACATAAGTATTTACATTCTTAGTAATATTAAAATGATAATGATTTACATCAGTATTCTGCAGCTGCAAATGACTGCATGATCAAGAGCACTATAGAATTTAATCCCTTTCTGCTTTACTAATATATATTTTTTCCAGGTTGCACATAGTTACGTTGATTTCTAAGCATTTTCAAGTACTCTGCTTTTGTTTAACAGAAGTCTTCCAACTCTAAATGAGTTCTCATATCCTCCTTGACAGTTCTTAGAAACCAATTTCCATTTTTAGGTATAGTGTTTTATATAATGACAAGTTTGATTTTAATCATTGAGAACAGATGCAGTTATTACTGAAAATAATAATACATTTTCTTGATAAAATTGCCTCTTATTTTTTCCCCTTTATTAATATTAATGTGTTAATAATGTATCAGTAGTAGAAGACTAAAATCTGTTACAACAAAATTTGGAACACTTCCCTAAATTTTGTAGGACTATATACAGTAAAGCTGTCTAAGAAATGATGCAGTTTCCAACTGAATCTGTTTTTTGAAAAATATAATCTTAACATTTACATTAAATAAAAATTATTTTCTCTTCTTTGTATTTCATTATCATTATATCAATCTTGTTCGTCTCCTACATTATTTCTAAAAATAATTAGTGACTAAGAAAGGAATGTATCTCTGAGGCTGTCAAAAACTGGATGAACTCCTCCTTGGTGAAAGTAGCAAGTTTTCTATACTTCTAAAGGCTGACAAGTTTCATGGAGAGTTGTTGTATTTCTTGTATTTTCATTTATGATAATAAATGTAATATGTATTTTTCCCCTCTGCTTTTATATATCCTTTCAGAGTGCTTACATTTAAAATTAGTGTGCTGAATTATTTGATTTGCGAAGCATTTATCTGATTTTAGAAGGTGCAGTCCCCATTGACTTAGATTTGTGAAATAAAGACCTCTTTTTGTTAGTCTTTTTACAGTAATTTATGTTTTAAAATTTAAAAATATATAATTATTTTAAGGAGACATATGTCATCTTTGGAGTAAAAGATAGAAGGGAATTGGGAGAGCTATACTATTATATTATGCCTGAATGCATTTTCTTTTGTGATTCTATCAAATAGTCTTTCTATAATTTACTGAACTCAATGATCTTAAAGGTAATTTCTAACCTAAAGGATACTATGAGCCTATGATTGTGTGTGAATCCATATGTGTGTTGTATATATGCATACATTAAAACATTAAAATAACTTGTCATTAGTGGTGAATTTTTACACTAACTAGCTTTCAGTCTTAATATTTATCTGGAATTGCTTGATTCTTTCTAAGCATTAGCAGTAAAATACATGAAATAGTGACTGAGAAGCATAGGTACTCAAATCTCTGCTTATCTCTAGGCAGTGTTTGTTCTCAAGTAGTAAAAGGATGAGTGATAAGAATGACAGTTCAGTAGGACCAGTCAGGCTAGTAAGGCTGAGGTCCTTATTCAAGAATTTTCGGAGGGCTAAGCTTTAAATATGTGACAGCTGTCTGTATGGCTCCAGGGTGCAGTCATTTAGAATTTACATATGCATTGTAAATTTTGCAGTAAATGAGCTTCCGTGCCTATACTCCAGAAATGGTCTTCATTTGTAATCGAATAGACTGTTGAAAATTTGCCGTACAAATGCAGTTGAATTTGAATAATTAAATGGTGCTGGAAAAATAAACCAATTTAAAAAATCTCAGAATATTTTTTTTTCTAAACTCTTTCAGTAAAATTTAATGCTATGTGTAAGCTAGCAAAAAAAGTTAAAAAATGAAAATCAAGGAGGAAAAGAGTAAAGGCCTTTTTTATTCTCTGATATGTCCTGCAAGTTGTTATTCCTTTTTGTCAGAAAACACTAAAATTTGTCTGGAATTAATTTAAATTATTTATTATAATAATTCTTTTAAAAATGCAGGAGGGGCAGAGAAATTGTAATCTTTTCTGCATAAAAGAGTCTAATTTCTATTGTTGGTGATCAAGAATAGAAACAAAATAATTATTTCAATTTAATGGTTTCTGCTAAATTTCAGAGATGCTCTCATTTGAAATCAATAATAATGTTTCCAGGTTAACACTGTAGTCATTTAATATACTGAGTCCCTAGGGGTAGGGAACATTTACATGGCAGCTCTTGAATGATTTCACTTGCTAATTCTGCCAGTAAAATCAGAAGATCTCCCAAATGGGGAGAACTAATTAAAAATGAGATGTCTTCCTGCCTTTTTCACTTAGAGTAAAACCCCAGAACTAGAATGTCAGAGTCATTCTGTAGGGAAGATTTGTCAAATCTCTTTTCTTTAGGTCTGGTGAGCTTCTGGAAATGTAAAACTAACATCTTCAATTCATTGTTTAAATGCCCATGATATAAATAAGGTTTTTACACAAAGATGAAGAAAATTCCATGTGCTCATGTGTTTTAAGACTCTCTAGGAAACCGGTGAGTCAGAAAGACAGGAAGCAGAGAGAAAAGCACTGTAAAATAGAACACTTCAGTTTTTCTTAGATAGATAGATAGACATCTTTATACAGTGCATATGAAGCTACATCTGACAGTAAGGGTTTCTTAACCTTTTTGGCAGAATATTTGTTGACTCTTTAATTCACTTTATACATAATCTCTGTAGAAGGTGGCCTCCAATGCTAAGAAAGCACTTTACATTTCATGGTTTTGTTCACTATCATGGCCTCAAGCTAATTCATACATAAAGTCCCAGCTGGAATCTAAATAAATGTGAAAAGAACCTGTCAGCCGTTTACAGCTTCTCAAACATCAAACAGTAAAGAAAAACAGATATCATGATAGAAACAGAACAAAACCATCCATTAGGAGCAAGAAAGGACACTTTTGAGAATTTCACATCCTGCTTGCTTTGTTTTGATTTTCTTTGAGTTTGATGTTCATAAAATTATAAGCAAGAAATGCATAAACAAGCTGATTATGTATACTAACACAGAAACATTATACCAAGAATATATTTAGAAGTTATGCTCAAATCAAATCCTAACAAGGATTTTTCCCTTTTCCTTTTATTAATGTGTCTTGCTTATAAAATACATGTATACAAAAATCATCTGATATGCTTGAAAAGTTAAAAAATAAAATATAAAAATAAAAAATATTTAACACTTAATTTGTCCAGCTCAATCCTACCCCTGAAAACAGCCAAGACATCTCTCTCAAGTATTTGCAAAACAGTGATAGTAGTAACATTCTATAATCTTCTGTCCTGACTTTAGCTCTGGCGGCTAATATTTTGCTCTAAATCACATTTCTGGACTGACTCAAAAGGGCAAAAAAAATGTTGCTTTAAGGAGAGTTATGTGTTTGGGAGAAAAAGAAAAAAAAAAAACCACAACCCAATCCTTCCTTTTCAGATCAGGAAGTAGCTAGTTTACAAGTAAATAAAAATAGTAAACCTGCCTACTACAAGGAAAAAGTCACTATTTCACATATAGAAGAAACAATGAAAATCATCATCCACTAAGAAAGTCATAAATCTTCACAGCCAAGCATGAGACTGAGCTCTGAAGAATGTGAGGAGGGAAGGAAAAAAGAGAGGAATGTCTGATGTTAAATGTTCATGTATTGGACCTAAGTGGCAGGTTTGGGTATTTGGGAGCTGCCAGGTGCTCAGAAAGGGGGAGACCCTGAGGGTTTAGTTGACGCTGTTGTAAATATCCCATTTCACCCCAAACTGCAGCCAGGCAGGGGACCTCCATGAGCTCTGTCTCAGATATATTTAGGAAAGAGGAAGAGCCACAAAGCACAGGAGACACAGTGGGGAAGAACACGTTGGGAGATGTATGTGAAGAGGTGTATGAGGAAATGTGCTGAGGACAGCAGCTGAGGAGACACAGGGGAATAGACTCTGGTGTAGACAGGTGGGACTGAGTGCTTGTGGAGACACACGTAGTGGCTGGGCAAGGTGCTGCTGGAGACACACAGAAACACAGACACTGGTAAGGGAAGAGAGCTTCCTGGGGTGCATGAGGAGAGGGCCCAACACAGGACTGATGGGACTGCAGAAAAAGGCACGAAGGTGACACCCACAGGAGCCCACAGCCCAGCTCCCTGATCACACACCACACAGCTGTGACTGCTGCTTTGACACATCTAACATTCCTCCCGGTCTGCCCCTTCAGACAGCAATATTATGTAACTTTAAAAGTGTACATGTGTCTGAGATAAAAGTTGTTTTTATCTGCCAAGGTCATATCAAACAGTGAAGTTCAGTAGATTTGATTCCATAATTCTATTGACACCATGACATTTTATTACCAGATAGTACATGGTTATCAACACCTCCATCACTATCATACAACTCCTGAAAGGAAGAAAAAACCCAACACAAACCCAGCCAAAAAACATAGGGGTGCAGGTTCAATAATTTGGTCATGATTTGCAAAGGGATTTTTTTGAGCAACCTTATTCTTAGTGTGTAATTCTGTCCCTTCAGATTTAGAAATCAAACATTCTGACTGGAAAGTAGAGTGCAAATAAAAATTCTGTTAAACCATATTAACAAATCGCAAATTGCGTTCATTCCAATATAGATATTGAACAAAATACATACAAAATGGCATTCAAAATTACTCTTAGAATAAAAAAAAATGCAAAATAATTAACATGTCCTGTCCAACTGCAGTATTTTAATATCAGCCGTTACAGGGGAGTTGATTAATATTTCTTTTGACACTAGTCCATAGCTAAAGGCATGCCAGTGTAACCCAGAAAAAATGAAAAGTTACATGTCTTCTTTAATTTACTGGTGTCGTACATATCTGAAGTACTTGATTTTATGGGTTCTTTTATGCTACATAATCTTTTACAGAACCTTCATTTGAGTTCAGTGCTAATAGAATAAGATGGAAAACCAATGTACTCTACTTAAAATATTTTCCTATAAAAGACATTATTTTAATTTTCAAAAATGTAATTATACATAAAAATCTGATAACTACATTATTTATTATTTTTTAAAAATTAATTTTATATTATAGAAAAACTGCATCTTTGTTTTTATGCATTAACATTTGAAACAATGTAAATCCATTTGTCAGCTGTACCCAAAAACAGCAGAAAGCACTTACCAACATATCACCAAAAATAATTTGTTAAAGAAAATTAATATTATTTTTAAGTTTGTATGAGTATTTGGTGAAATGTTTTATAATATTTAAGAAAATAAAATTAATACCTTCATAAGTGTAATTTTCTTCCAGTTCTAGATCATTCTCTTAACGTTTTAAATTTATTCCAGCAAGTGCTAAGACATGACTACCAACACTCATAAAATGCTTTCGAAAATTAGAAAAGTGATGAATAGCAACAAATGGATGCCCACTCATCCATTTTTAAACATTTAATATCTTGACTTTTCTGAAATAATTTTTTACACAGGCCCCAGGCTGAATAACAGTACATAAGGATGTTTTTTCTTTATCAGTTATGTATTAAAAGTCTGCCTGTGAAACAGATTTTATTTGCCAGCTCTCAGCTATTCCATATCAGACACTATCATGGACTGATGCTTTATCCCATAAAAAGGGAAGTGGAATGGATGTCAAGGCAGCAGTCAGGATAATGTGTTCTTTAAACATGCTGTAGTCTGTTTATCCTAGCAGGGTTTTCCTTAAAGGGACTCTCTACTTGATCTTGTGTTTATTAAATCCATTAGGAAGGAGTACACTGAGTCTATCCTGCATAAACTTCCAAGTCTTCGTGAATAAGAACAGAGATTAATTCAAAGGTGACTTTTTAACTCACGCTCTGTAGCTCATAATTGTAAAATTAGTGGAGGAAGTGACTTAGGATCATAGTTCTGTATCCTCAGGCAGAGTAGTGAAATAAATGAGGGGAAATTCTTAGAAATTCTGTATAACAGATGTAACACTAGGAGAGACAGTGCGGGAATTGAAATGAGAATAAGGTTACATTTAGGGAAGGTAGTATTTCTAATAATGTTAGTCTTTTAGTTTTATATTTACTAACGTTTATTATTTCTCTGTTTCACACCAATGAAATAGAAAAATATCAGTCAGTCCTTCTGTCTCTTTTGAATTCTTTCTACCCTTATTTCTTTGGAGACATCATTAATACATAACAAGACCTGAATATTATATAAGGGAATAATGAGATGAACTTCCAAAATACAGTAATATAAATGGGACAAAATTTAGTGGGGTCATGTGTATAGGAACTTATTGAGTGAGTTTCTACTAGATTAACTGGAAGCTAATCAGTAGAATATTACTTCCCTGAGCATGACTGTACTCTGCCAAATTAATACAGATGTGGTAAAAATGAAGGGAAAGTGTGAAAAGTGCTCTGCTACTCCCAGTAGATATCAGAATTATACAAAGGTTTAGAAAAGGGAATAGAACAGAGTATCCTATTTCAGTTGAAAGGTCTCTTCAACAGTAATCCAGTCCAACTCCCTGCCTACTACTACTGAACAAAAGTTATTAAGGACGTTAAGTGCTTCTTAAACACTGACACTCTTGGGACATCAACCACCTCTCTACGAAGCCTGTCCTAGTGTTTGACCACTCTCTTGGAAAATAAATGCCTCCTATCACTAGATACCAAGGAGAAGAGCTCAGCATCTCCCTCTCCTCAGGATGCTGTAAGGAGCAATGAGGTCTCCCCTCAGCCTGCTTTTCTCTGAACTATAACAAAGTCCTCAGCTGCTCCTCAGAGGACATTCTTTCCCACTCCTCTGGATGCACTGGACTGCCTTAACACTGTGTGGCCCAGAACTGCACACAGCACTCCAGAGTGAGGCCACAGCAATGCTGAGCACAGGATGTGCATTTTGTCATCCTGGCTGCCAGGGCACACTGCTGGCTCCTATTGAGCCTGCTGTTAATTGCACACCACCACCCCCCCCCCCCGATCCTTTTATACAGGGCTGCTTTCAAGCCAATCTTCTCCCAATGTATACTTGTACCCAGAGAAAGATCACTTGACTGATTAGGAGACTATGAAAGTTATGTTCAGGAGTAGCAGCTACTAGCTACTTTCAAGACAGATAAAATGAAGATTGAAAATACAGTAGAGCATAAAAATAAGAGTTATTAAAGAGATAGGATAAATGTTGGTACAGGAACAAATGGGCATAAAATGACTATGAATAAAGTTAACATCTAAATTTGAACTTTCATTTAATAGCAGAATTGCTGAGACAAAAAATGGCCTATTTTATATTGGCACTTTTTTTCAGTGTAAAAAGATCAGGTGCTGTGGGACTGGCCTTGTCCATTACTGCCCACGATCTATGCCAGGGTCACACAGGGCTCCTGCTCAGCTCAGGGAGTAGCCCTGCTCCTTGCTGCTCCCTGACATGCATTACTACATGACCAGGATGTGTATGATCCAATCCTTAAATCACATGTGAAACATCTCCTTCTTATCCTCAGTACTCACGAGAGATTGTCACATGTGACCATTTCTGTATCTGCACAAACGCTTTATAGTGACCATTTACAGGAGTCTTACTTACTAAAAGGTTGGTCAGTTCTGCACAGGAACCATTTGGAGCTTCTGAAAAGGTCAGATATTTCACCCAAGGTGTTAGCCAATACTTTGCACACACAGAATGGTACAGATGGCATATTTCACCTGGGAAAATCTTAGGGAGAGCTTGAAATTCTGACCTGGAGAGGTCCTCTGAAAATTAGTTAAAGGCTTTGTTGGAAAGCGGTTGAAGATTTCAGTAGTAAACTTCTCTCTAGTCAGTCCATTATCTCAACTATGCAGAGAGTTTCGCGGGGAATTTCTGGACCACCCCAAGAATTAATGACTTAAGTGCATTGGGTGTGCTCTAAAGCTCAGAACTCATACCCTGTTATACAGCAATTATAGCTGAAGAACAAATTTTAGTCCAACTTGCAAATTATATTTCATATCTTTGCACAAACAAGAGAGAAACTAACAAATGACATCTTGTGCTGATGTTGAGGACGTGACAATAACAGAATGGTAACAGTTTAACTGTTATCATCTGAATATGTTATACATATAACTTAATATATCTCCTTACTGTAGCTGAAAACAAGTTTGGATATACAGAGAAATAAGACACTTACCTGCCTTGAGTCTTCCAGGTCTGCAAGGACAAGGTTTTGCTTTGACCAAAAGAAGGTTTTCTTTGATCAAAAGCTGAAATCACATTCTATTGAGAGCAGTCCCCTCAAATAAATCTCCTGGTCCCCTATTGCAGGGCATTCTTGATCATCCTCATTAACATAAAACTTGATATAAAATTACACTTATATAATTTGTAGTTGTCCATCTTAAAAAAAGACCCCTAAACGTTGGAATCCATTGACTTATTACCACCTCTCCAGATTTACAATGGCAATATGCACAGTAATGGTTTTGTTTTAAACAGAAATCATTTGAAGTACATTATTCAGCAACATGAATTCAATCATATAAATATTTAAAGATGGGCATTTATTATAGGTATGAGTTAATGAGCATAGTATAATTAAGGAGCTTTTTTTTATATATTTAGATGCTAGACAATATCTTGTTTCCCTACTGAACTCCTGAAACATATACACGCAATTTTAATTTTAGATTTAGAAACACTTCTCCCAACAGATTAGTTTTAAATGTCAGTGTTCCAGACTCTAGCCAAGTGCAGCAAATGAAAATGTGATAATAAGAGATGTGATGGCTGTACAGCATCTATAATGCATTAATTGACATCACCTTGTAACATTTCTTACATGCAATATCTAAGTAGGACTCAGAGACTTTGAAGTTCCTCTCAGTTGCTAATTGTTAAACTCACAATGATTATTATTTCCCCATGTTATTTTTTTCCGCATGATTCTTTTCCTTGAAGGTTCCATAGTAAATAAACCATCTTTCTGTCATCCTGTAAAATACTCTTCTCTTATTTATTGCAGGAAATTTGAGAGAGACTACAGGGTGATCCTTTGTCTCACAATGACCACTCCTGCTTCTCCATTAGTTTCTGTTGGGATGTGATTCAGTTGCCTAAAAATAGAGATCTCAGTTTAGGCTAGTGCTTTTTCAAAACTGCATTTAATCATGATATATCTGCCTGAAGGCAGACACCCTACTTCCCTATTTACACAATGGAAGATATTATGGCTAGACAGCCTTCAGCTGGAGTGATTCAGGTGACTCAGCTTTATCAAGATGACAATACAACAGCATGAAGGAAAAGTGCTGCAGGGGCATCACATTAAAACCTCCTCTTCCTGCTCATTCCCTCCACATTTCTTCTCAGTCTTGCTCCTTCTTCAAATCCATCACTACTCTACTTTGCAAAAACCACAAACCTTAGAGGTTTATTTTTCCTTCTCTGGTAGCAAAATTTGTTTCCCCTAACCCCAGATGAACTGTCTAGATAGTAGAAGATTCAATGTTCATGGATGAGAAGCTGCTGTCTCTCTAAGACAATTCTGAAAAAAGTCACAGCTTCTAGTCTCACAGAAGCAGAAAGTTTGCAAAACCCAGCACACCTGGACACCATGGTTCCCATCTGTCACAGCCAAAACCAATTAGGTAGATCATGCACGTCACATATGTTCAGCCAATAAATATTGTAGTTACTATATGTAATGCAGCGTGGTTGATGGTTTTCATGCTTAACTTCTTGCTCTAAGAGTCCACAGATGGTGATAGCTGAGAATTGCTCTGAGTAGCATGCACGATGATAGTGTTTTCCCACTTTGCCCTGTCAGGTGGAAGAAGACCTGTAAGACACTGACTGGAGAAGAGGGGCTAACTAGGAATAGATAAGATTGTCAAAGAAAAACATAAAAGATGTTCTGAGTGGGCCTGGGAAGATATACAGACACAGTTTCCTCTTTTTTCACTGTCATCACACTGTATACAGGATAAGAATATAGGAGTCAGAAGTACTGCATGCAATAAATGCCTTCACTGAGAGCACATATTGCAAGAATTCAGTACTGACAGATTTCTACAAGGACACAATCTCTTCCCACACCTGACAGCAATGCCTAATTTTTCCTATAGTGGTATAGCATTCATCTGAACAGGTAAACTGTCCAAGTTCCATGGATAACCAGTAATATGGACCAAGGTCCCAGTGGGGCATCATTGTGGATGGCTGCCCACAAGCCACAAGAAGCCAGCAGTGATTCATCTAGCCTAAGCAGGAAGTGTTTGCATCAAGTGGTCAGCACCATAAGCCCTTCATCATCAGCCCGAGTTTACGTGAGTTCACTGTCTCTTGCAGCAAAACCAGTCAAAATATATAATAACACAAGTTACAGGTTTATTTAAATAGACAGAGAAGTAGAAGTCAGAGGCTCAGACACAAGACTAAAAAATCAAACCGTCACTGAAGTAAATCCCAATTTATGCCTTTTCTTTCAGGAGCTATTAGAAATTGAGTCCATTTCCCTCCAACATGTGGAATACCTAAGGAATAAAAAGAAAAAAAAAAGGGGTTTATGAGAGATTTAGTAACTTGATAGCTTTTATCCTCCTGTTCGCAATCCTTTCCACACCATTAGTCTAAATTTTTGGAGTCTGATAGTTGAAGAGTATTGTGTCTTGTTCTGATCACTGCCCTCAGTTTCCCAATTCAATCTTGTACAATATATAAAAGGACAAATTTTTAAATTAAATTTCCTTACAGTATTAGTGAGTACACTGAAAGGATGCCTGAGATAAGAACTGTGGGAGTCACATACTGAGAGGGAAGTGTTTGAAGCTGGATGGGAGCTCTCTGTGCTTTATCCCATGCTTGTGCTCATTCCCATGCTTGTAAAAACTGTACTTCAAAGCATTAAGACTGTAGTTGAATGCATAAGGGAACTACACATGGCCTTTATCAAAAGGCAGTCAATGAGAGGTACAACATTTTATATTTGTGTGGAAGCAGGTGATTTTACACTGTCTTGGGTAAGTTACTTCTGTTGGTTCTGTTGCTAGACTGCAGATATAAGTATAAATCAACATAAAGAGATAATTTTGATAATATTCTATGGCACAATACTATATTTATATCCAGATATATATGCTTGAAGAAAATTATGCAAGATTTTCCACAAATTCAGCCTTTGATATAATTATTCAAATTTTAAAAAGTTAAAAGTGTTTTTCATTTCCAGTCTATTTAATTACCTATTACTCAGGTAAATACCTGAGTCTGTGTTGTAGAGCAATTGCAGTTTCCAGAACTCCACAGGTCTTCAGTTATGGAACTTGTACCAATGAGAAAAAAAAGCTGGACAGTGTTAAAAATAAGCCCATAATTATCTCTCAAAAATTTCCTTTCTAGAAAGCATGTAGTAATAACTAAATAGCCAGGAAGTCTGAGGGAAGAGTGGATGGATTTTTGCATTTAGATCCTTCAGTCTGCAACTGTCAGGATGCAAATCTTTTTCTCCCTTTCCCTCTTTTTCCCTCTCTCTCTCTTTTTTATTTTTTTTTAAAATTCATTCATTCCTGGCATCATCTTAAGCTGCAGAGGTGTATAGACCACAATGGCATCTTTGTTCTTCTATTAATAATCAGTGAACAAATGAAAAGGCATGAAAAAATTTACAAAAGTAAGTTTAATAAATGGATTCCTTTATGTCCCTTTATATCTGATTTTCTTTCAGATATCTCTCCTGTTCCTTGATTATCTGTTTTTCCTTTGTGGAGCCTTTTTCCAATCTGTACGCAGGGATTGATAGCAGAGGAAGGTTGCTAAGCAACTTAAAATGAAAATCATATAGTGGACTATCAGGCATTTCTAATGAAGCCTTCTTGGTCCATACCTTAGTCTTCACACCTCACAAGTAAGCCTGGGATTATGAACTGGTGTAACAGATAGGAAGTGGTTTCCAATTAGTATACCCGAGTGTACAGAGAAGCAGTATGCCAGAAGGAAAGCTATTAATGAGAGCAAGATGCACACTTAATATTCAAGGCCATCAGACTGAGAAATCATGGAATGACCAGCTAGTGAGATTTATTGAATACACAGTTGTGCAAGCTGCCTAAACTTCAAGTAAAGAGTTGAAAAGTAGATGGAATGGCAAATAACATCAATAGTGAAGCCTTTGGTTGCATCTATATTATTAAATAAAGCTCCTGGAAATGCTCCTGGATGTTATTTCATATTCTGTTAGTCTGCTGGAATGGTGCCTGAAAAGCAGTGCTAAAGCATTTCTTAGGGCAGCTGGGGAGTTAACACTGACTATAGATGACCCCCAAAAGGCACTGTGGATGTATTCACGATGTCCTGCAGCATAAAGGAGTTTAATAGTTTAATAGTTTAAGAGTATGAATGCAGTTTTTTCCACAGGGTTGCCCTCAGTAATAGACAAAATTCTGATTCATATTAATTTTTTACCATAGGCTGAGCTTGTAAGGATTCAGCTGTGCTTTCTCAACCTTGACAAATTTCTTGATCTCTGGATCCTGGTACTTTACCCAAATGTTCTGATTTGCATTTTTATAGTTATGTGACATTCAGAAACTCTTGATCAAAACTAGAATCTGTAGTTTTCTGAGAATCATTTTCTGAATACAAGTGATACATACATGAAGTTTACCAGACCATCTATATCTGCTGCTTTACAATATATAAATGGTTATTTGAATAATTCACCACCTGAATTTCAATTATTGAAATAGTCTTATTACTCAGTTATATTATTCTGGGTATTTCCTTCTCTTTGCCATGTTGCTTTGGCAATTATGAGCATGCACAATGGCTATTGTGTTCCCATGGTGAGACATCAAATGTGCAGGCTCTTATAATTTTGTCTCTGATTAAATAATACATAATCCCCACAGGAAACTTGCAGGATGTCTCTCATTGTCACTGCTTCTGTTTAGTTTCCTTACTCTTTTAAATCTTTCATGTCTTCCCATTCACACTCTGAGTAACCAATTTCTGATTTTCTTTCCTATCTGGATTTAACAATCTTTCTCTGAATTGGATGATTTTTAATTAAGCCATGCAAACTTAAATAATTGTAACAGGAGGAGTGCTAAATTCAAAAACCTAATATATTTTGGGTGTTTTATTCACTGAAGAGATAAAAGGTGCATCTTCAAATCTTCCTATGTGAAGAATATCTTGTGAATATCTTGAAAAATATCTTGAAAAATATCTATGTGCAGATATTTCCACACACAGTTAATGCTATAGTCATCGCTTTGCCAAATTTTCCAGAACTTCAGCATTGTGTGTTTTGAAGTTTATAGGCAGGGGTTTCTAGGTGTTGACAGTGGGCTTCATCTCACCTGACTTTAGACATCTGAAATTCATTTAGGTTTCCTTAATAGTCCAGAGAAATACAAATATCTTCACAGAACGGGAGGTGGGATTCATCTTATCATGTGTCTTTAAAAAGGGTATCTACATGTGAAACAGGTTATAGTCAGAATTCTGTTCAGTACAATGAATAAAGTTTGGAGAGTTGATAATTTTATTCTGTGATACATATCCACAGAGGCTGAAGGGCTCTCCATGCTCCAGTGCCTACCAGTCTTCTCAATTATTCCAGTCCTGGAGTTGAATCCTAGCAGAAAAAAGTTTTCTCAAGGTGACCTTTACCAAAAGAATCAATGTTAAGTGGAAAAAATCAATTCCTTTTCTGTCAATTTAATATAAAAGGACACTAAAGTTTAAATACATTTATTTAGGTGAGAAAAATCATACTCTTTGTAGATGGCATGAATTGCACAGTATTGGCAACAGAAAGAAGAAAAAAAGCCCGCAAATAAATATGCAATGCAGTCAGCAGAACTTAAAGAAAACCAGTGAAAAAATATTTGCTTTATATGTAACATGTGTCTGAGATATATATATAGATATATATATATAAATATATATATATGAGTCCTTAATTACGTTTTTCATTCACATTTAAAATATAAAAGAGGATAAGATTATGATATAAAGAATTAATGGTTGTAAGTATTAGAGTATTTCTTTAGGACATGTACCCTGTGAATATATGTTTAGCCACCTATTAACTTCCCATCGGCAATTTTTTCATTTTTAATAGCCTTTACAATCTATAATTTAATACTTTTTGGATAAACTTTTTTTTTCCTAATATTTGCATAAGTTTGGTTTTTTTTGGAAG
Organism: Poecile atricapillus; assembly: GCF_030490865.1. Lineage (NCBI taxonomy): Eukaryota > Metazoa > Chordata > Aves > Passeriformes > Paridae > Poecile > Poecile atricapillus. The sequence goes on along the minus strand of NC_081249.1, from coordinate 52,033,779 downwards.
ACTGGCAAAAATTTCCAGAAATGGTCCAATTGACTGCTGTCATTTATACAATATTACAAAGCATTTATGTTGTTGTCTATAGAAAACAAAAGAGTATTCCTATTCTACTTCTCCACTATGTCTCCCACCATTGACCAAAGACCATTTTGCATTATTTCCAGAATTCCAGAACACACTCATAATTTATCAAACCAGAGCTTCTCATCAGACTTTTGAGAGCAACATGCTCATATGTTTATTTCTGCCATCTTTCTAGAAATTGCATCTTGCAGTTGCCCCAGTATTAGAATCTAGACTTGAAAAGATAAATGCATCTCCTCATCTACTATCTAGTTCTTTTTCCTGTTGAATTGGTTTGTAATGCACCGATACTGATTGTTGTCAATTTTGGTTTGCAGTATCCTTCAGAAAAGTCAAAATATTTAGAAAAAAAATTGCCATATTTGCAAAGCAATGTAAAGAATTCTGCTGTAAATAAATGGTTAGTCAAAAGTATCTAGAAACAAAGGTGTACAATGATTAGCTGGTCACATCTGAAAAAGGTGAGAATTTTAATTTCAGTGAGTTTTTCCCTAGTATTCTAGTTTGTAGTGTCCTATGGAAACCAAATATTCTGAAACACCATTCTCTTTAATAGGGTTTCCACCAAATCAAATCATACTCAGATCTATGCAAACAAAAGTGCCCAGCTAGTAATTTGTATTTGTATTTCAAGGTTGAAGCACTCCTTTCTGTGAATTTGTTTATTTTTGAAAAAACTTACATACATAAAAGTGTGTTTCCAGTTAGTTGTTTCATCTTGCATTCTAGGCATTAACTTCTATAAAAACTCTTGTAAATTTTATATACTTCCCAAATCAAAACCAAAATATCTCCTGAAAGGGTTAAAAACAAAAGCACAAACCAAAAAAACCCAAAACATTAAAACTCAAACACACTAACAAACTACCAAATGAAACATTTTATTCAGTTACCACTTTTTCACTTATCTTCCACAATGTAAAGGTAGGTCTTGGCAGTTTAAGGATTAGAAAGTATACAAGTCTATTCTAAACCATATTGCTTCTGAAAATATTTTGGCTGGAATATTTTCTAATATGATTTTCTGTTCTAAGTAAGTAATAGCAGTTTCTTTTATGAGTTGTAATTGAAAATATTACTTGTAATTATTTCTATGGTTTTAAGCAACTTGAATTGTGCTAGATGATTTGGTTACAGGAATAAAATATTCATATTTATTTAGGTGTATATATATATGTGTGTGTCTGTACATTATTGTACAAATCAGGTCAGTTTAATTTGTTCAATTTATTTAATAGATTTTTCCTATGCTCCAAATTGTACTACTATGTTTTGGCAATAACTTTTTTAATATATCACTGAAGAAGCAATTCTCACAATTAATTTCTAACAATGTACTTTTGAAAAATGGAGAATTAATTTTCACCAAGTCTAAATATCCGAGATTAAATAACCAAATTTTCCCACTGAAAGTCAAGTTTTAAAAGGGTAAAATAAGGACATTATGGAGAACAGTATTTATTCTACACAATTCATAGGATGTACTGGATATTGTGATAGATTACCTTACAGTTTCTGATGAAAACATTTTAGATTTTCCAAAGGAGAAGGGAAGAAGGATGGTGAGAAAACCACCTATCTTTAAGCAATTGATAGGCAAGTTCCTTTAGTCACTACTTTATGCATCTTCAGTCTGTAGCATAAGTTCTCCATATTCTAAAGAAAATAGAATAAATGGAAAGATCTGGAGAATGTTATTTAAATGTATGTACTCTTAGTCACTACTTAAATTAAGGTTAAAATGGGCTCAGTAGAGTTCTGCCAGATGAGGACAAAGAATTGTAGTGACATGCTGCAGCCCAGCCAGTGCTCTATTCTCTTCAGTTATCAGCCTGTTAATAGATTGTAATTTCTACCTGAATTTATGGTGCACTCTTTGCATAGATGTTGCACATGTAGCATATGCTGTAATTTGCATATTTATAATAACGGCTATTTTCTCATTTTGCAAGCTAGAAATTATGGACAAGCACTGTATATGCCCAACATATTTTTTCACACCAAATTACTTTAAATTATACTATGGTTCATACATTTTACCGACTTGCAAGTGCTAATCCAGAAGGCCTGATAGGAACTTTGATACACTGCTGGTTATTTAAGTGCTTCCTGTGAAAACTGCTGCGGTTAAACGAAGTGCAATGAAAGGTATTTATTTTCAGCTTTTCTGATAGTATTTATGTTTGGCAGAAGAACTGCAATATGATCTTGAAATAATATATGACATATTTGCACTATTACATTTTAATTAAAACCAGCTTGCAATTTCATTTATTGCTTATATAATTTCTATTATGATTGATGCCCTGATTTTCAAGAGGGTAAATTTATGATTTGTCCATTCAAAAGTATGTATCTGTAATTTAATTAAGTGTGTATTTATTACACACCTCTTACAAACAAAGCCTCTATTGGACATTTTTATGGGGCTGAAGAATCAATATATATATATAGAATAGCTAGCTCTAATTCTCACTTTAAAATCCCTTTCAAATGCTCTTTCTTCACACAGTTTTGTTATTTATCCATTTTTAGGGAAGAGCCATTTACCCATTTACTGTAACTACTTCACTGTTTGAAAATCAATAATCAATATCAAAGCTGAAGGAGGGAGGAAGGCAGGCGGGGAGGAAGGGAGGGAGGAAGGGAGGGAGGAAGGGAGGGAGGAAGGCAGGAAGGCAGGAAGGCAGGCAGGAAGGAAGGCAGATAGGCAGGAAGGCAGGCAGGAAGGCAGGCAGGAAGGCAGGCAGGCAGGAAGGCAGGCAGGAAGGCAGGCAGGAAGGCAGGCAGGCAGGAAGGCAGGCAGGAAGGAAGGCAGGAAGGAAGGAAGGCAGGAAGGCAGGAAGGCAGGAAGGCAGGCAGGAAGGCAGGAAGGCAGGCAGGAAGGCAGGCAGGAAGGCAGGCAGGAAGGCAGGAAGGAAGGAAGGAAGGAAGGAAGGAAGGAAGGAAGGAAGGAAGGAAGGAAGGAAGGAAGGAAGGAAGGAAGGAAGGAAGGAAGGAAGGAAGGAAGGAAGGAAGGAAGGAAGGAAGGAAGGAAGGAAGGAAGGAAGGAAGGAAGGAAGGAAGGAAGGAAGGAAGGAAGGAAGGAAGGAAGGAAGGAAGGAAGGAAGGAAGGAAGGAAGGAAGGAAGGAAGGAAGGAAGGAAGGAAGGAAGGAAGGAAGGAAGGAAGGAAGGAAGGAAGGAAGGAAGGAAGGAAGGAAGGAAGGAAGGAAGGAATTCCCAGATGGAGAACTCTTAAAAATTATAAAAGTCTTGTATGTATGATATTTAAGTGCCAAGACTGTTACTAGAAATAATAATGCTTAATAGAACATATATTTAAGACCAAAACAGTTAAACTCATTGGAATGAGGTTTCTCAGAATCAATACTGTCTGTTATTATTTCTTTTGTAAGCTACTTACTTCTGCTGCACAATATGAATATTATCACAGAATAATAGAGTGGTTTAGGTTGGGAGTGAGCTTAAAGTTCACCTAAATCCACCCCCCCCCATGTCGTTGGCAGGGACACATTCCACTAGACTGTTAAACTCAAAGATCCATTCAATCTGGTCTTGAACACTTCCAGGAATGGGTCACCCACAACATATTCCAGTGTCTCACAATTCTCATGGCAAAGAACTCGTTCCCAATATCCAAACTAAACATTTACTCTTCAGGTTTTAAAGCCATTAACACTTCCTGGAAGTGTAGCCCATTTCCCTCCTTCTAGTAGGCTGCCTTCAGTTGCTGGAGGGCTGCTGTAACATCTCCCCATTCTGCTCTTCTCCAGGCTGACAGGATTCCTGGAGGACTGTGGCTTTATTACAGTCCCCCGGTGCTACACTGGAGGCTGAGACCGTTATTCTTATTAGAACTGTTTTGTGATGGTTAGCCACTGTTTATTGTTCTTCTTTGTGATACAGGTAATAAATAGTTGATTGCTTTAGTAAACGCACACTTGAAATAATAAGAGCTAAATATCAAAGCAAAATTAATTTGAGAAAAAATTCTAGACCCATGGCCAGTTACCCCACCCTGTATATTTATTGTAATGACATTCCTTGCAGATGTTATGATCCATGAACCAAAGCCGAGTGATATATACTAAAGTCAGATGTTACACTTGCTTACTGGAATATATTATTATGGTTATAAAACAATACCCTGAACATTAAGAACAATGGGATTATATAATGAAGTAATGAAATGCTTTGGTTTAAAGTAAAAGTGATTTTAAGGAAAGGAGTTTGGGGCCTAGCACAGCAATATCTCAGAAATTCAGTGCTAGTTTACTTCTCTGGTTCAGAGACGAGTGAATCAATTCAGGAGTGTCCTCCTGTGAAAGCAGTTTACAGATCCTTCTGCACAACAGTTAACAACCGGCATCAGAAATGTGTGCCAATAAAATAATAGCCACTAAAAGTTGGCCATCCATGAGTGGTATGGAAACTCAGACTCATAGCAGTGGTTTTGCTGTTGTGTCTGTTAGAATAGACAGCAAAGAATGAAGAAAAGTATTTTTCCCAACTAGTTTGTTTCAGTGTTGGTACAAAAACTATTTTCCTGCCCTCAGGAGACAGCAAAAACTGTCAACAACTGAAATGCTTCAGAACTGTAAATTATCTGAATCAAAAATATTTATTTTCAAATAAAATTTAAAATGTAAGTCATATCTATAAAACAGAGCTATTTAAAGATGAATGTACAATGCATACTAAAATATTGGCAGAGATAACTGTTGTGTCTTAAGTCTGCTTAAAAGTCTAGAGTTCCTGGTAAAGAACTTGTACACAACTGAGGTACATAAATGATATTCTCATTTCAGATTAATTATATCCTTCATTCTTGCCACCTCTACCAATTGATTTCCATAAGTCCTTAGAAAACGGTAATTTGATTTTTTTAGTTCTGTGGAAAGAAAAAAATAAAATAGTGACAAGAGTTACTTGCCACTCCCTGTTTTCTATAAAGCCTGAATATCAAACCTTAAGAACTTTATATGGAATTTTTTCTTAATATAAAACCAAATTTTAAAGGGAGAGGGGCAGAGAGAATGGGAGCCTCAAGCTAAAGTATTTAGGCTTCTAATTCTTTTATTGCCTGCTTACTTCTTACCTATGACAATAACTGGAAGGAGAGCAGATAAGAGTTAGAAGCTCTTTGGTATTTGCACATACACTTCCACTAAAGAAGAGGTCAAGGATGGCTTTCTGGTCCTGCCTCCACAAGCTGCAGCTTCCTCCAAGGCACATCCGCCTGCTGTGGCATGGAGCCCTCCATGGGCTGCAGTGCAGGCATCTGTTCCCCCATGGTTCTCCATTGGCTGCAGGGAGACAACCTGCTTCACTATGATGTCCTCCAGGGACTGCAGGGGAGTTCCTGCTCTGTCAGCTGGAGCACCCCCTCCTCCTTCTTATGTCACCTTAGTATCATAGAGCTGCTTCTCATACTTTTTTTCCTCACTTGTCACTGCCTGTTCGTATGTTTTGCACTTTTTAAAATATATTTTCACAGAGACTGATGGGCTCAGTTGCAAAAATGTGTCTTGCTAGAAAGTTCCATGCTATACAAAACCATGATTTTTTATAAAAGGATAGTGGAAGTACAAATATACTGCCAAATAACTGGAAAATTGATAATGCTTCATTGTAAAATGTCCACTCATTTTGCCTTCTCTCTCCTTAAGATCTGTGAAGAACACTGGGCATAAAACAGTGTTGTTTCAAGGAAGATATTTTTTTAGGATTATAGGGTGTGTGTTCAAATTTCTGTTGAGAAAAGGCACTTTTGTGTGTCTTTTGTGATAAATATCATTACCCAGTTATGCTGCAGAATATCACTAGTGACAAATTCTGACCAATAATAGCAGATCAAAATCTGGTGATGCACCTTCAGTGGCCAGGCCAGAACCATAGAGTCATAGAATCAGCTGAATTGAAATGAGTCCACAAGGATCATTGAGTCCAGCTCCCAGCCCTGCATGGGACCATCCTCGAGAATCACATCATGTGCCTGAGAGCATTGTCCAAAAGCTTCTTGAACTCAGACAGGCATGATGCTGTGACCACTCCCTGGGGAGTCTCTTACAGTGCCCAGCCATCCTCTGGATAAAAAACTTTTTCCTGATATCCAACCTAAACTTCCCCTGACTCAGCTGCATGCCATTTCCTCAAATCCTGTTATTTCGGGCCTCATTGGACTGCTCTCTAATAGCTTAATGTCTGTTTTTGTTGTGGTGCCCAAACCTACCCCCAGCACTGGAGGTGAGGCCGCCCCAGTGCAGAGCAGAGTGGGACAATCCCCTCCCTTGCCTGCCTGGCCATGCCATGCCTGATGCACCCCAGGACAGGGTTGGCCCTTCTGGCTGCCATGGCACTGCTGGCTCATGTTCAACTTGCCATAGCCCAGGAGCCTGGGTCCCTTTCTGCAGTGCTTCATCCTTTTGCTCCCTAGTCTATACACACACCAGGATTGCCCTGTCCCAGGTGCTGAATCCAGCACTTGCCCTTGTTAAACTTCATATGGCCCATGATTGCCCATCTCTCTTATTTGTCAAGATCTAAGATCTCTTTGCAGGGCCTCTCTGCCCTCAAAGGAGTTAATTCACAGCTCCTCCCAACTTATTTGGCAAACCTAATATTCCTTCAAGTCCTGTGTCCAGGTTGTTAGAGAAGATGTTGAAGAGAATTGGCCCAAGGGTGATACTGTCTAGCCGCTGAAATTAACTCCTCATACTTATTCTTGTTCCTTAGCGCAGAAATCACAACAAGTTTCTTCTTATTAATTTCTTTTATACCCATGCAGATATCTTTGGTTATTTTCATGCTTTTTATCCCAACAGCAGCTGGCTTGACATTTACACACTCAGAAACAGTGCACTTTTCCCACTGTTACTAGACTTGACTATTTTGCAATCTGTGAATCAATTTGCAACTTTGCAACTAAATTCAGACCTTCAGTGTTTCTCATAAAAATAATAAAATTTCCTTAGAACAGAAGAAAACTTTGCTGCACACTCAGTAAGACTACAGAATATAGGATAATGGGTTAGGATCACAATAATTTAAGCACAGACCCTATACTTTAACAGGGAAAAAATTAAAATAAGAGCTATTTTACACAGCAACATATCTGAGAAAGAAAAGGACTAGGAACTTCCAAACTGCTCCTTGTAATATAAAGATACTTGTAAGAATATAGGAGATAAAAAAACATGGTTTTGAAAGGCTGTATCTTTGGTAGCCTAAATTGGATCTCATCCTCTAGATGAAAGATCAATAAACTCAAAGTGGAGATAGGAAGACACATCCACATAATGAGATATAGCAAAGCATTTTTAAAGATAATTAAGGATTCTGTTGCACTGGGCATCTAGGTTAAATCTGCCACACTCATTCTGTTTGGAGGAGTGAATTGTGAAGGAGTGCTAAACCATATCTGCTGCTGTATAAAGTAAAAGAGATCCATCAGTCTTATATATGGTTAGTACGAACACTGTCTATTGCAAAACATTTAATAAGATATTAAATATTCTTAGTAACAAAAATAAATAAAGCTATTATATCATCTTTGAATGGGAAAATACATTAAAAATGTTTTTCTTTATGTTTTCTTCTTTTTTTTTTTTTTTTCTCCCATAACATGTAAATCATAATTTCGACCATTCTGGAATGTTTTCAGCAGATGAACCCGGCTTACTATTTTTATTGCAGGCTCTTTCCCCTTACATGCTTCATTACAGTTTTGTAATATACTCCACAGTCATTAGAGTTTTTCTATCTCTTTTTCTAGGGAGACTTTTTAAAAGGCTATTTAACCCCTATAAATCATATTTTCTCTGGTTTCTCAAAGCTCTTTGAGAGAGTTTTTATTCTTTTTTTTTTTTAATTGCAGTCTCACTACAAGCAGAAGGTACCTAAATGGTATTCTCATTTCAGATTAATTATACTCTTCATTCTTACCACCTCTACCATTTGATTTCCATAAGTTCTTAGAAAACAGTAATTTGATTATTTTAGTTCTGTGGAAAGAAAAAAAAATACAGTGACAAGCAGAAGAACTTAAAAATAAATCTAATCTCAAAGCGACCTGTTAAAGCTAATGAACCGCCAGTCTTGGTACTTATATGTTCCTAAATCCTTTTAATTTCAAGGTTGCCTTTCTGAATCCTCAGTTGAATTAGAAAACATTGTATTTATAAAACAGACCCAGTTCAATTGCTTCTACAAATTCACCTTAATTTTATATTATTGTACTTAAAAATATATTGTTTAATTCAAATATTAAATATTAAAAATATAGATTTGATGTAATATGTGACCCTTTCATCTGTCTGAACTGTATTTCATTGTGTGAGTTTCTCAGTTGCTTCAAATAAGGACAGATTCTTTTCAATTCACATAGCATATTATCTGAAGATCTCCTGCTTCTTTCTCCACTTGCTTTAATAGAAAGTCAAGGGAAATACATTCTGAATGTAATCTTTTATAGTCTACTTTTACCTACCAGTGTATTTATATCTACTAGAACCAATTTCAGCTTGAAAGAACGTATCAGAGAAAATCTATTTATTAAAATGACCAAAAGGAATACATAACATTTAGAATTTTAAAAGAATACATTGGAGTAATATCATTCTAGAGAATTCCATGTATCTGTTAAAAGTACCAAAAACTTGTATATTCAAACACACAAATCATCATTTTGCATCTGTTTTTTGTTTGAAAGCTCTAGCACTTATCTGATTCCTTTCTAAGCTAGTTCAACTCACTACTCTTGTAGGCAAGCAGTTAAAAATAAACAGAAAAACCTATGGGGAACAGGATGTCACTTCATCCATATGTAGTAAAGTGTTAGGTCAGCCTTCTGTGTTGTAGAAATATGTCTGTCGTATATGAAAATCAATGCATAGCACTATCTTATTTTAAACTTTCTCATTGCTACTGAATACCTGGATCATCAAGATGGTTTAAAACCAAACAACACCCAGCCATCTAAAATATTCCCAAACTATTGCAATGGAATAATTTTATCAGGTGAAGAGCTTGCTATGCAAAACCTGAACATAATGTCAAGGATGCGTTGTTGTGGATTGCCACTGTTTGGAATCATCTATCCCTTACCCTGCCATGTCGGTATAGGAAAAAATTAAGTAGCAGCAAGGTTTTTTTCAGTTCTTATTGTATTTTGAGGAAGTGAAGATTTATGGTAGTAAACAAAGCTGTGGTGTGTTTTATTATTGACTTTATTGCTTTATCACTTTGAATTAACTGCTTTGCATTTCAGCTTACCCATCAGTATAATGAGAAGAATAATATCTTCCTTCCTGCCCAAAAGATATTTAATTAGTGCCTGTGGTGTCATGGATTTAAAAAAGAACACATTGTGATTAAAAAGGATGTATTGGCATACCACAAGGTAACTGTAGTGATCTGTGTTTCCTCCTCAGCTACACTGTGGTTGCAAAATTTTAATTAGCAGTTCCAAAAATTTGTCTTAGCACAGTCTGATGACATATCTCAATAGAGCAGGATTGTGACTTACAGAATTATGGAATCATTTATGTTCGAAAAGAACTTTAAGAACACTGAGTCCAAATGTAATTAACAAATCCAACCATAAATAAATGGTTTGATGTTTGAGGAGAGCACATGATTTATCTGGTAAGCTTTGCAAGTGTTTGTGTCATCACAAGCATTAGATGAGAATACAATAAGAAACCTCTATAAATAAACAAAATTATTCTCAGAGTAGGATATTTGCATGATTAGTCCTTCTTCCTGACTTGTTCAGATGTATTATTTTTATAAGTTAACGATTGAAATTGCTACTCTTTTGACAGTTCTTAGCGTATTATTCATTTATTCATTATACATTTTTGGCCTATGAATGCTGAATGGCTTAATTCACATAGTTTTCCAGATAAAGACCAAGATTTTGTTGCTTAAGTTGGAGGAAGAAATACTTAAATTTATCCAACCTCAGTACCTTATTTGTATTACAAAACCAGTTCACAATCTTGTTGTCCCTTAAGGTCTAGCTGTCAGCCAGCTGAGGTATCTCAGTTTATACCAATAGGGTGATGTTAATGTGGCTCAGGTGATGCTGCACACAGAGCCCCTCAGCATGCAGCTATAGCACACAGTAATTCCGTGCAGCTGGACAATCCCACTGCTGACTGGGGATCACCAGAAGAGTAGAATTATAGAGATTTAGTGGAGAAGTCTCTGGAGAAGGTAGCCTGAAGAAGACAGCAGAAATCCCATCTGTGTGTTTGTACAAATAACTTAAAAGCCATTTACTGAAAAAGATCTTCAAATTTATCTAGCATTTTCTGCAGATTATTTGTAAACTATGTGCACTACATGGACAGTTTCACTGAACATCTGAAATACAGCTGGGTTTAAGTGGACTGAATCAGTGTTGGGAAGCAGCGAAATAAAGGTTTTCAGAAATATCATCAAGACATCCAAGTCCCACAGAAATTTTTATCATTTTTATGTACGGATGTTTTTTTAAATAATGTGTGACCATTTAGCTACCTAATATTTTTAATCAGAAATAGAAGGAAAATTTTAAACTGTAAGATAAAACTCGTATCTTTTATAGTTTGATTTTTTTATTAGTTTATTTCCTGTTTTCCAACTCATTTATACAAATCATATTATTAAGTGATGAGAACTCACATTGTATAAAAATATTTAATGCTATACTTCCAAGTTAAGACTATTTATTTTCCTGGAACTGTTTCCAAAAAATGCCTATCTGGATTCTCTCTTCCACTCATTCATTATTATATGAAAATATTTTAAATATTATATTTTTGACCTTACCTGGTGTAACTACATTCAGAAATTCAAGGCTCTATGGTTAGATTGTTTGTATAGTTTTCTGGCTATTTTAACTTCCCTTACCAACTCTTTCCAGCTATATATTTTTGCAATGAGGCATCACAGGGGTCTGTGAGAAGTTCTAATGTGAACAAGAAATAACTTGCAAAATACACATCACATACTGTACATATTTCACTACAAGTTACAGTATGCTTAGATAGGATGAAATAAATAAACTTAAAACAACATTTCTAAATCTCAGAAATCTATTACCTGAGCTTTCACTCAGTTTGCAGGAATCTGTAGAAATGCAAACATGAAGTCCAAGGAATAGAGCAGAAGGTGTATTGGGAAGGGATGCAGAAGGTTGCTCTGGAGGGTGATGTGAGCAAGATTGCATCCTATAAAGACAGCAGCTTCTTCTGCTGGTGCAAACATAGAAAAATTTGAGCCACCAGCCTAGTTTTCTGGAGACATTTCATCCGTACATTCTTGAAAGCTTGCAGATGTGAATGAATCTGTCCTTTGATTTATTTTTTTTATTTTTTTATTTTTTTAATGTGTATCACCTGATCTGGTATTGTGTACTGCACTGCATAGTTCAGTTGTTCCAACAGATATGTTCCAACAGTTTGAAAGCAGTAGTTGAAAGTTAGGTTGAAATTATGAGCTGGTTGTCAAAATAATTGATTTTCTGCTTTAATCAAAATATCAATAGAAAAATTCAATCCATTCCTATGGTACAGATACATTTTGAATTTACAGAGTAATTTGCATTAGTGGTTGTACTGCATGTGCAATAAATATGACTTGCTTGGTTTCTTATGATGATAATAGTCCTCTTTGTATTGGTATGAGAATTGAATCTACCATCATTATTTTCCTATTATTATTGTACTGTAAAGAAAAAATAGTTTTGCATTAACCAAGGAGTAAAATGCATGTATTTAACATCATTCTTGCAGGTAGTCCTGAATTCTGAAAGTGCCTCTCAGAAGCTGCATCAAACGGGAAAGCTAGACAGATGGCAGAATACAGAACCTGCCATTTAGGATTGAGTACAAAATAAAACCCAAGAAATTCTTCATGGATGCTTCATAAGTACAAAGGCACCATTAATTAAGTTTGAAAAATAGTCAACGTGAAACTTGTTAGATGAATAGAAAACTATGCTAATCAAGAAACTACAGTGTCAAGTGTGCTACAAGGCATTTTTGTAATTAACATAATTGCCAGCATGAAAAAATACTATTTTTATCATAGATTGTTTTAGAATGCACAATGGTTTGAAAAAAAATGCTTTTATTTTTCTATTTATAATAACTGTGTATCATTATAAGAGAGACTGTAAACAGGTGTTTGAAAACAATGTTATTTTAAAGGTTAATTATATTCATAAATACTTCACATGAAAAATTTTGGTCTGCTGTTAATCCTGAAGCCTCTTAAAGGAAAATGTCCTTGTTGCATTCTCTTCTCACAGTACAGAAGTGCAGTTTTACCTGCATTCTAATGCTTTTTATGTTCCTGATGCATGGCCCAGGTATCCTTGTCTCCATTACTATCATGATTAAAAAATCAAGTGATGAGAATTTCTGTTCATCATTGGTGAAATTAAATGTCGTAACATTCATGTAAAGCTAAATTGAAGCTTTTTTTAAAGGGAATTTCTTCCTTCCTAATGAAAACCATTGGCCATAGCAAACCTACTCAGTTTTTTGGGAAGTGAAATAATACACATGCACTCTACAATTTCCTTCATTAATTTTCACCAGGAGAGGAAAACTGTTATTTTCTTCTTGTATCACCTTATAAACCTTTGAATTTCTATTTATAGCGAATTGCTTTCACAGTGTGCCATAGCATATGCATTTTAAAAGGCCATTTGTTCAATTATATTATATTAAGAAAATATAAATGTGCAATAATATATTTATCTTGTACAAAATTAAAGGAAAACCCCAATTATTAAAAATGATACCAGAAAAATGATGTCTGTAAAACTGTGGCTGGAGGTGAAGTTCTTCCCAATTAAATTTTTCCCTCTGATTACTTTATACACAAGTATTTTTTACACAGTCTTCTAATAGTGGCATCGTTACTACTAGGGCAGAGTATTGCCCTGACAGCTTTTGAATTGACCCTATTGTAGTTATATTCAAATTTGTTAATGGGACAATTTTTTTTCTGAACTTACTTTAGCAAACGAGAGAGGCCCTTAATTTTTAGATGCCATGAGTCCCAGAAAAAGATGCATGAAGTAATGATGTGCCTTGTGTTCTGAAGAGAGATCAAAAACTTATTTCTGGAGTCATCCCCATCTTAGTACAGAAAACACATATAGGGGTTTGAGGCAGCAATTTACCATCTTTGCATTCACTAGTAAAGCTAGAACTTGCCCCAAGGTTTGCACAAAAATATTCTTTCTATGCAACTGTTAGCCAGAAAATATCTCCAGGAAAATTTGCAGTGGCAGAAAGCAAGTCCTTCCTGGGAATTCTACCAAAAATGTTTAGAAGTTACTCCCATTCACTGATGTTAACCTCTGCTGTTTAGCTATCATATATGTTTAGGACTACATTGAAATAATTATGAACAAGGTACTGATGATGCAATATTGAGTGAAAGGTATTTTCCATAGCTGTCATGGAAAAATATTTCTATTGGGAAAAATTAGTTTAATATAAAAAAAAAAACAGCATGGTAGAAAAAAATTATATCAATAGAATGAAGATGCCTAGAATTCTTATTTTTAAGTTACACAAAGTGAATATTTTCTAAATTATATTGTGAAACTTATTAAGAAGTAGGAGTACATTCCACATGACTATTGCACAAGTTCATGTTTCCAGCTTATTAAAAACATAGTAAAAGAAAAATTTTCTGCCTTGTGGAAAAATAGCCCATTAGTAATTTTATCAAAGGTAGGATTATATCAAGTATTCCTACAAAATAGTAGTATTACTATGAAAAGCCTTTTGGCATGTATTTAACTACAGGAGACTTGAGAAAGCAGAATAATGTAGCTGTTTTCTCTTGTCACAAGGCTTTCCCTGCTGCAGGTTGTACTTACTCTTTATTATTGCTGCTTAAAGGTTGTCTAAAAAAACTTGTCAAAATAAGAATATTGTAATATAAGCAACTGCAAATACCAATTCATTTCCAGCCAATTTTAACTAGAAAGTATGAGGCACATGCTCTAGTTGAATATTGTAATGCATAGATGGAGTGCATCTCTTTATTACCATCACTAATAAATGGGGACTCTGGATGTATGAGCAAATGCAGATGAACTTCTGGGAAGGAAAGTATTGGAGAGCTAACTGCAGTCCCTCAGCTTTACGAGAAATTATGTCCAGTAATCCCAACCAGAAACATATATAACTCCAATTTGAAATGAGTTTCATTTATTGTCCTCTGTTCTTCCTATATTAAGGAACTGTGTTTTGAACCGATCTTCAAAATGGTATGGGTAAAGACCTTAGATGCCTCCAATTTTATTTTTTCCCTCAGACACAACCGTCTCAAAACCTCTTTAAAGCTGACTTTTCCTCTTAAGGTTCCGTATTTTAAAATAGCATCTTGTCATTTAACAGGGTATTCCGAATATCATTTTCAAATTTAGGCTAAAAGTAACACTCTTCCTAGTAATCTTTCTTTTTTACAGTGCAGTGCTAACGTGGGCAGAGAAGAAGAGAACAGACTGCAGCTCTTTCTGGAACATCTTGAACAAATGCCATTGCTTATGTTCTAATCATTCACTTCACCAAAATACCTAACGATGAAGAAAAGGTTGTGAAGACATTACTAGTAGTATCATATGGCAATGTGTGGGTGTGATTTATCAAGAAGAATTTGTATCACATAGATGATACTTGGCAAACAGCAAATTAAGTTTGTTTTTCATATCTCAGACTGATGTTACATGTCAGTAATTTAATAAAAGGATAACAACAATTATATTTTTTGACTCAGAGAACATGAAACTTAATTACACCCCTACCATGGACATCTGAAAATTATGGATAGACACTAGCTGCTTTAGAAAAAAATAATGAATTATCACAGTTTAAAGAAACATATGACCACAAACACTTTGCTGACCGAACACAGCTTATTCATTGGCTGAAATGAAGCAGATAGAACATATGAAATATTTTTTTGTCGATAAAACATTTATTTTCCAAATAAAATGGTGGTGAGCTCACCAACTTATATATTGCACAGTAGGTAAGGGTACATAACTTGATACACTTTCCTGAGGAATCATCTCCCAAGGGGATTTTACCTATGAAAATGTGCCTACCTTTATCACAATACTTTTCCAGCAGCATTGTTAGGCCTGATCAGCTGGTGTCAAGTGTTGATTATTGGCAGCAAGGTGACTGGCCTGGGTAATTTGCTTAAAGGGATTTTGATCTACAACATATTTTTTAAGATCTGTTTCAGCCCTGTTTGTCAAACACAGCCTTTAAATGGTGCTAAACAATTTTTCAGGCTGTGGATCACATGGAAAAGTACTTTCTGGTGTCTCTACTGGGCTATATGCTCTTTATTCTCTCCCTCAAGTTCATCACCTCTTATCTGTTTCACATGGACTATGTTCAAGGTCCGCAGGATATTTTTCACAGAATCTTGAGGCTGGTGCAGAAAGAATGAAGAGCATTACACACCAGGGATGAATTTCCCAGTTTGGATAAAATGTATTGTGCACACAAATCCAATTATGTGTTCCCTCTATCCCCCAAAAATCTTCACTAGTAGTAGTGTTCTACAGAAACAGATTAGTATTTTAATATTTTTTCTGAAAAAAACCAACCCTTTCCTGAGAGCATCTGAGAGATTTGTATGAACCACAGATATTTGACATATGCAATTTTGAATACCAGAAGAAGGAGGAAATTGTAAGAAGTTTGTAATTTTACTGGTTTTAATTTTAAATTCCATGCACTTTTCAAAAAAGTGTTAAACTCAAATGCCCGTCGACATATTTTAGTAATCTGTAAGTAATTATTAATATAAAATATGTTTCAAATCAAAATTATTTCAGATCTTTCCTCAAATTTTATATGCCTAGATTTATTGTTTTTGGCATATATTAGCTAAAAGGAAGAAATTCTTTACTGTGGGGGTGGTGGCAATTGAAACAAGTTGCCCAGAGGAATTTTTGATGTCCCATCCCTGAAAGTGTTCAAGGTCAGGTTGGACAGGACTTTAAGCAGCAACAAATGAGACTCTTGGTGATAGTGAAACAAAGTTTGAATATAGAAGAAACTCAGATTTAAGTATAGGAGCAAGTGTTCTCTCAGCTGTTGGTGTAAATTCAAAATTGCACAAAATTGCATTTATCCGTAATTTTCACTACTGTAACAGCAAGGTTAGTGAAAACTATGCAGAAGGCATAAAATTTTAAAATATATAAGGATGACAACATAAAATGCATGGGATGGGTTTCAACATCGGACACCATCAAAGAGGAAAACTATTTCAACACTTTATCGTGTTAGGATTTCATGAAGTGATAAAGAGGCGAAACATCATTTAGGGCATTACTGCAGTTCAACCTTGCCATTAGGGGTAATTGGTGTTTCAACTGATGTGGATATAAAACACATACTTTCTATTCACTGAAAAATTACTGTTTACAATAAATAGGCAATGAGGATCAAAATTTTTTGAAATCATCTTAAAAATATAGAGTATTTCATTATAAATGATCTGTGTTTAAAATACTTATTTCACCTTAGTGAGGAACAAATAAATTCTTAAAAATTCTTAAAATTGCATAAACCTATGTTTTATCCTGAAAATATATAAAATAATTATTTCTCTTTTTAGAAGAAAATATTCATAGAAATACAGGACATGAGAAATAAGTAGTTTTAATGAAAAAATAAAAAATCATCTGCAAATAAAATTAAATAAAAAGCTGTGTTTTAAATATGGCAAAGATATTAAACAGAATTTTCCCATGGTTTTACCAGATCTTTTGCACAGAAAGAGAGGTATTTATCATTTCAGTCTTTTCCAAGGTGTTAATGATCTGCTGTGCTGATCTCTGTGTACACCTGGGTGTGTGTGGAAGGGGGTGCATGTGAAGAGGAGTGTGTGTATTTGCTTAAATATTGAATTTTTTTAAAGTTACTGTATTTTGAAACTTGAGGACAATAAATTATTGGGGTTTTTTGTTTGTTTTCCACAGAAAGTTTATTGCACCAAGGACTTTAGTTACGATTAAAACTTAAATACAAGCTAGTCAGCTCAATATCCCCAAAGCATTTTTTCTTAGTGGGAAATTAGCAGAATCAGTCTTAGAGTGAATGGAATCATTCACTCCTGTTCAGGTTAATAAGCATCCTTTCCCCTCATGAGTTATTTTGGACTCATTTGGCATATTGATATGTTTCATTAAGCTATTAAAAAATCCTATATTTTTGCTTCAAGAAATCCAAGACCCACTGAAGTGAGAGTGGGATTTATCAAATTAAAGGGAAAAGTTTGCATCATAGCTGGTTGTTAATGAAAGAAAACAGACAGTTGCAATATGTGATTCATCTGAATTAAGATATCTACTTAAGATGAGATAAATCACAGCCTAAAAATTCCTGCTACTCTGTATTGATTATAAATAAATCCTCGTGTCAATACATGAAAGAGACAAGCAGACTGCCTATGTCTGAAGTTAGAAGAGAAGTTGAAGGCTTTTCACTAATTACTATGCTTTGGAATAAGGTATTTGCTTTCTCTGAGCAGAAATTAATTTTGATTCTTTGTAATCTCTGTTTCTCTCTTGTTTTTGTTTTAGTTTGGATAAAAAAACCCAAACAAAAATCCCATCTTGCTTACCTATTTTAGACTCAAAATCAGTTTAGATTAAGGTAGCCTGAGTTTTAAAAATTCCTTCTTTCCTTTCCCCTTCTTTGTCTACCAAATGTACAATTTTACTCTTTTTATTATAGATTCTTAATATATTTGCTCTTGGAAAAAAATTACATAGACATATTTGAAAATTCTTTTCACAGTATTTATTGAGTACTTTGTTTCATATATGAAATGTTATGGATCATGCAGATTGTTTACTGAAATACCTTGAAAATAATCAACCAAATATTGCATTTCATTTTCCTTTTAAAGTGAAGTTATATTTAAGTAATAATTCCATTACTTAATTCAGATCTAAATATATGCAATACACCACACATGTATAAATGTAATTCTTTTGTCAACTAAAATATCATTAATTTTTTTGAGACCAGCAGTAGTTTCAAATTAAATAAATCATAAAAATAATTTGCCTAATGTTCTATAAATTCCTTAATAACACTCCTTAATTAGATATTTTAAAATGTTATTTTAAAGCTGTGAGTGTTCACCCTGGAAAAGAGAAGGCTGAGGGGAAAAAGATCAATGCATATAAATATTTGAAGGGGGGGGTATAAACAGGATAGAGCTGGGGTCTTTTAGGTGGTGCCCAGTGACAGGACCAGAGGCAGAAATTTTAACACAGGAAGTTCCCACTGAACATGAGGAAACCCTTCTATACAGCAAAATTTTTATCTTCTTGATTTCTATTCATACTTTGCAACAGTTCTATGAAAAGAGAATTTATTAATATCAGTGGGAGCCCTGTATACAGGGCAGCTGGAGAATATACCATTAAGAGCTGCAGTGCAGATTGGAGGAAAGAATTTTATCCTTTGTTAAGGTCTACACTGCAGCATTTCTCATAATTTAAAAGAAACTTTCAGGTGAAATTATTTTACTCTTGTCCTGATTTCTGTCATTGTCTAATTTTCAACAGTGCATTCAATTTAGCCCTTTCTCTCCACAGTTTCATTTTTCTTCCACTCTTCTAATGATCAACTTTTTTCTGTTCTCTATCACAATCAAACCACAGACCAATAAATAGTGGTCTATCATCCTGATCACACTTGAAGAAACAATAACTTAAAACTCTGCTATTTCAGAGATTCTTATAAATCTCATGTTAAAATGTACTTTTTTATGTATATTACTACATTTGTTTGTCATATTTTTGAATTATTGTATAGCCTTAAATAGATACTAATATAAAAAAATGCATGCTAGTTTTTCTGATGAAAAGTTTAAAAACATTATTGTAGAGGAGAAAAATGTTATGATAATCTGTGCATAATAGACTGTTCAAACTAGAAAAACAACCTCTGCAGCATCCTAGTCTATTTAAAACTAATTTCATATTATTAACTGAGGAAATGAAAAAAAAAAACCCTCATTCCTTTGTCATTTTAAGGATTTAATATAATTATAATTTGTAAATGAGAGAAAATTTGGCACTACAAAGTAGCAGCAGCAGAAAGAGAATGAAAAGTGAACCTATAGGAAACAGATAAAAGGTTTGAATAAGAGACTCATAGGCAAAATCCCCAACTTATGCAATTACATTGCATTCATAGCTGTTGAGAAGAGTGCAAAAGAAATTAAGATACTTAAGGAAATTTAAGTCTTTAATAGAATTAGGGTCCATATTTCATAATTCTTATGTAGGAAAGTCAAAAAAGAGAATTAAAAGAAGACTTCAGACTAGTGAAAGCTCTTTGGAAAACATTTAGAATCTCAGCAAACAGTGTTATAATAGCAATCTGAGACCCAAATCTGAGGGAGAGGCTAATAAGAACCTGGTTTAAAGTTAGAGAAAATACTTTGGGGTTTTTTGAAATACAGAATTATATCAGCTACATCCAGAAGAAAAAGAAAATTATACAGATAGAGATCTCGCAGCAAAACCATCCCTAAACAGCCACAAATAATATCTCTAAGAAAAAAAAAGTTTTGCAAGAACCCACAAAGAAGGAGTGGAACTATCAAAGAATAAATAAAATATAAACATATCTTTTATAGTGAAGATCTTTCATGGGTAAATGTTGAAGCTGTAGCTTATTCTAATGAGATTGTTTTATAAATAAATGGATTTCTTATTATTCATAAAATGGATCCTAGCAAAATGGATAAGGAAATGTCAAAAATGATGCTAAAATTTAGAAGAGAGAAAGGATTATTTGAGTAAAAGTAGAGTTCAGATGATACAGTGAGGAAATTATTCTGTCTCAAAATACTAAAAAAATGTAGAATAAATGTGCCAAAATAAAATTAAGAAGTTTATGCTTCCCAGACAACTTCTCAGTAGGAATTAGTAGAGAAATGATAGATCATGGTGAAGTTCTCAGAATATATAATTTTATTGCAATACCTACAACTTATGTATATTTCTTACAAATATTTATTAAAGTTGCTGAAAAGAACATTTTTATTCAAATGGAGCTTCTGAGGAGAATAAACAATTGCCTTTTCTCTGAATGTTTTGTCTATTTGTATATTTGAAAGCCGACGTGAAATTTAAGGACTGCAAATATAAATATTTTATATAAATATTTTATAAAAGGACTTAGTTTTGCTGTTGATTACTCAATTAAGTACTTTATTAAAAAAAAAAAGTGCTATTTAAAATATCAAACCAGATGAAGAATAATGATTAGTTAAATCACTTCAGAAGCTTACTTGTCTAATATTAATTAAACTATTTAATATAAAATATATTATACTTTTAATGCAACAATAAAACTGTAAACCAGAGACCTGAAAAAAATCATTAAAAAAGGATTCCTTTCAATCTGGAATACTAGCAAATTATTAAATCTTAGACAGATGTGCATGAATGGTTCTGGATAGATGCATGTTGTTATCCAGTGTTTTTTAAGTCCTCTAAACCAAATTGGCATAAATCGGCTTGATTCCAGTAGCCAAATAAACAATATTAGCATGAGCAGGTCAATATATTTGAGGTCACAGGCTTTAGCTGCTGCAGATTGTCAGATGTTCATCCTGATGGCAAAACAAAGCAGCCAAATATAAGAAGCCATGTCCAGAATAAAATATTTTAAGAGATCTAAGCTTGAGTTAGCATTCCTTGCCTCTTAGCAAAGCCTGTCAGCCTGAATACAATGACAGTGTCATTATTTTTAGTATATTCATAGTACTACCTCTAGCAGTTGCCAAAGACGTTTTTGTCAAATACAGTTTATGTCATTCATTCTTGCTTATAGGCAACATTAATGAGCAGGAGGCTGATGCAAAGCATCTAAACATGATAATATGCATTCATGTAACATTTTTCTTTTCATATAATGAGCAATGCTCTACTAAGTCTTCAGAGGAATCATACTGAATTAGATAATATCAATCCAAAGTAAACCCAAGCCAATTAAGTCACAGAAAAGTCTGAGGTTATGGAGCAAATCAATGGCAGAGAAAATCAGAGCTTAGCAACTTTGAATTTGGATAAATCGTCCCTCAGCAGCAGTGGAGGTGGTTCTGTTAGAATGATTTTATGCAATTTCTTCACTGTGAAAGTCGTGAGCCACTGTAACAGGTTGCCCAGAGAACCTTTGGATGCCTCATTTCGAAGAGGGTTCCAGACCATGTTGGTTGGAGCAATTTGGTCTAGTGGAAAGCTTCCCAGGCATGGCAGAAGGGCTGGAACTAGGTGACCTTTAAGGCATCTCTTCCAGCTCAAACCTTTCTATGATTCTGTGGATCATTTTGCAAGAGTGGATGATGTTTTACAAATATTGAAATAAAAGAAAGGTCTGCTAGGTAGAATTAATTCACTTTAAAGGTCAAACACAAGGACAGCAAGCAATCTCTAAAGAGTAAAGAAAGGTTATTGAATAATAATGTTGTGAATACAAAGTACTAGCTTGGTTATAATGGCAGCTATATTGGAGCAGTAGATAAGGCATGAACAAACATGCTATAGAGTCTGAACAGAAGAATATTTATTATTTTCCAACAACAAAGAAAAATAGATGCTTTTCCAGGGTGACTCCAGGATCCATGGCAACATGGAGAGTTCAGTTTCTATGTGATGTGTTTTTATATGGCATGATGACATGAGCAAATTTGCCACATTCAGACTCATGGAAGCACAGATCTCAGCTTTCAGAGTTGCAGCACGTATAAAAACAATAATGCAACACATAGAGACAGATCTGATATGTGTGATATTGGTTTGGTCTTCTGTGCACACTCTCTGGGACCCATTCAAAGGCCTTGGGTCTGATTGTAGAAACAGTCTTCAAAGCAAAAGAATCTCTTCTCTCAGTTTGACATGCACTTCTGCCCTCTTAAACGTGCAGAAAAAGATTCTTAAATATTTACAAAATGTTCACCTCTTCATGGTTTTCCTGCTAGCAAATATTTTCGCATCTAATTTCAATGAAGGCAACACAACCATTTTAAACCTGTTATTTTCAGTAAGTTAACAAAAACATCATACAATCAAGGACTAGTTTGGATTGCAAGGGACCTTTAAAAATCATAAGAATCATCTATGCCCCTGCAGTGAATAAGGACATCTTCAACTAGATCAGGTTGCTCAAAAGCTTTGTCTACCCTGAACGTTTCCAGGGATGGGGCATCTACCATCTCTCTGGGAAAACTGTTCCAGTGTTTTACCTCTCTTATTTTAAATTTTTTTTTTTTTCTGTACATCTAATCTGAATCTATTCTGTTGTAGTTTAAAACAATTATCCCTTGGGCTATCACTGCAGCTCTGCCAAAACACCCTGTCCCTGTCTTTCTTACAGGCACTTTTCAAATATTGAAAGACTGCAATGAGGTCTCCCTGAAACTTTTTCTTCTCTAGGCTGAACAACCCCAACTATCTCAGCCTTTCCTCATAGAAGTGCTCCAATTCTCTGATAATTCTTGTGTCCTCCTCTAGACACACTCCAAGAGATCCAAGAGGCCTTTCTTGGACCTCTTGGACCAAGGACTCTTGGACCTGAGTCCCCCAGTATGGGGACTCACAGGCTGGATATAATACTCAAGGTGGAGTCTTATAGGAGCAGAGTAGTGACCTGCTTACCTGCTTCAAACTGCTGGTCACATTCTTTTTTATGCATCCCAGGCATAACAACAGTGTTGTTATGCTATAAAAATATGAAATAAAAATATATAGCTATAAAAATATGCTATAAAAATAAATCTTTTGACTTAGTTGTTCATAAGGCTTGTGTTATTATCTGTATTTTCTTTAAAATTTTATTTTATAATTAGTTAAAAATGAGTCACTGCATCTGTATTTGAAATTCTTATTGAGCTGCATAGACATTGTTATTAGATTTTTTTTTCACTGAAGAAGAGTAGAAGGCTGAATGCAGAGGATTAATTCACCCATCACAATGGTACAAGACAGAAAATAAATCCCCAATAGATTCTTTAGGACTCAGTCCTCAATAGATGCTTCAGGACTCAAGTGTTCAAGCAAAATTAATTAAGATTGAGTTGCATAAGCTGACCAAAATCAAAAACACCTGGAAAATTATTTTTCAACACGTATTATCTATTAAATTATGTATCTTATATTCAAATGGTAAATACTTTTAAAGTTATTTTTAAAGTGAGCCAGAAGGCAGATTTTAAAAGTGATTGACAGACAAATACCTGTACATCTGGAAACAATATATATTTACTTGTTAATTATTTTGCATTTGCTACTGATGCAAATTTCTTTATTATTTTCTTTATTTGAATTTTTGATTATGTTTATAAGATTCATTCTTTTATGTTATGAATTCATTCTTTTATTTAATGAAATTTTCTTTCACATAACTTCCTTGCTACACAAACCAAATTCAACTCTTCCTCAGCTCAGCCACAACCCAAATATATTTTAACTCGGACTTAAGGAAAACAAGTAGTTGACTCTGAATATGTCAAAAAAGAAAGGAGGTTTTTTCCTGTTTGGATCAGTTATAAAATGTATTCATTCATTAAGCATACTATAAATATAAAAGTGGAACCCAGCAGTAGTAGGGACAGCCTTAAATTGCAGGGTGCCATGTGTGGTTCTGTTTATAGCTGCATTCATATTGATTGCATGTAATTTTTATAGCAGACCTCTTTTAACTGTATAGGTGAAGATGGCAATTAGGTGTCTGCTGTTTTTCTTTATGTTGCTATGAGATATCGAGGGTATTTAGGTTTTCATAGAATTCTTTCTGTTCTCTTGCCCTTTTATCCTTCAGATTAAATGCTACACATTTCTGATTCATTCCATAGCAGTTGAAAAGTGCATGTGAGCTTTTGTGGGTTTTTCCCTAGCAGTTTACACTACATCTAAAAATGTCTTCATATGAATGATAGCTTAAAAAAATAGAAATTCTTGGGAATGTTTGCTAAAAGATTTTTTTTTTTTTACCTTTAAATAATGCAGATCAGCAGCACAATATCACAGTTCTTAGATAAACTTAATACCTTACTCATGATGACAGAACCAGAGGAGAATCACATCTACTTGCATATGTTCTGTTTGAAGCTGAGTTTGAAAGCTTTAAGGAGTCTCTATTGCTTGACTCCTCATTGAAATTAATCAGCACAAGTATTTTTCATTGTCACTTGTGTTCATCAACTCCACTTTTATTGTCAGCTCAGATATCGGCCCTGGCTTAGAGATCTTCAGGATCCTGTGTGTCAAATTCACACGTATAACCTACACTGCTTGTGTGAGGCAGTGTAGCTTATAAAATAAATCCACAGCAAGATAACATCCAGAGGGAAAGCTAGCTAAGAGATTTTTCTTAAGAGATTCAGATAACAGTAGCATTTCCAGCTCAGCTGGAAGATCTTGTGTGTGTGTGTGTGTATGTGTGTGTGTGCATTTGTGTGCACGCAAATATTTGATGACAATTATTTATTTCTGCACTATCTAGACCACAAAAAAATAAATTTAAAGCAGTGCTGAAACAAATAAGTATTCCATAGGAATACAGATGGGAAGAAAACAAGCTTAGGTCTATGAAGTCCATTAGGAGAATTTTTTCTCTGTCTAGTTCATCTAGGAAACACCCAAATATTGAATCATGTGTGTTATACAGAACTTTAGAGCATGTGAAAGTGTGTTTTGTTTCCTATAGCAAAGATCTCTTGGAAAGATCTGCAGTTTTTATTAAGAAGATTTTTGCAAATATGCTAAGAAATATTTTTTTCCAATGCCTCAGCCAAGACTGTGATTCTAGTCCCTCTGGGGTTTTAATCATTTGTCTCAGCAAATAAAATAGATACTCTTAGGGATATTCTGAGTCCTAAAACTCTCCTTTTCCATAGGTTTATGTATTTTATGCATAGATATTTTGTAGATATAGGTTTGGGGGATTTGGGGCTTTTTCATATTACTGGCAGTGAATTTCTAATCTACTGGAAATATTGTACTTTAAAGCCCAGCTTCTATTTCTTCTGATATATTTTTATGTTTTGCCATTTTCATCAAGCCTGGACATGCATATCTTCTTCATGGAAAATGGGAAATTCCTGAATGCTTTGCTTCCTTCAGTCTTTATTCATGGGATCAATCTTTGGGAATTGCAAGTCACAGAAACCAAGGGGTAATGCTAGAGCAAAGAAGGTATATACTCTTGCTGGAAGATGATTTTCCCTGATGTCCAAGCTAAATTTCCCTGGCACAATTAGAGGCTGTTTCTCCCCTGAGCCTCTTTTTCACCAGGCTAAACAGCACCAGCTCCCTCAGCTGCATTTAAGGCTTGTGCTCCACAACCTTCATCAGCTTTGTTACCCTTCTCTGGACATACTCTAGCACACACCTCAATATTCATCTTTTGGTAAGGGGCCCAGAATGGAACACAGGACTTGAGGTGAAGCATCAACACCTCAAATGTGCTCTGCTAAGTCCTGCTGGCCACATTATTGCTGGTACAGGCCAGGATTCCATTGACCTTTCTGGCCACCTGGGCATAAGCTGGCTCATGTTCTGCAGTTCTCCACCAGCCCCACCAGGTCCGTTTCTGGTGGGCAGCTTTCCAGCCACTCCTCCCCAGGTGCTGCAGGGGGTTGTTGTGATTGATTGAATTGCAGGACCCAGCACTTTCCCTCACTGAATGTCATTCAATCGGCCTCAGCCTGTTGATCCAGCCTGTCTAACCCTCTGTAGTGTCTTCTTACCCTTCAGCAGATCAACATTCCTGCCCAGCTTGGTGTTATCTGCAGACTGACAGAGAGTTCACCTGATCCTCTCTTCCAGGTCATTGATAAATATATTAAACAGGACTGGCTGCAGTGATGTCTGCTTTTCTCATTAAAATGAAAGTCAAGCAAGGAGGATTCCCTGAAGATGAAATCAAGGCCTAACATCCAGTGCTCTAAATGACAAGGGTACCTGCAGTTTTGTAAGAAGTTCCTCTGTAAAAAGCTGCTACATTTTTTTGATACTGTGCCTTTGCACATGGTGTTTCACAGAGTCTGATGTAAAGTATTGAGAAGCTGTTTTTGCAACAGGTAGGCAGCTGCAAGAAGACAAGAAAAACAGTGGGCTACTTTCAGCGCTGCAGAACATTAATTCATCCTAATTAGTCACACCTTAACAAGACAGCAAGTAAACAGAAAAAATATTCAAAGATACATCGGAACAGATCAAATAAAAGCATTACCAAAGCAGAGTGAACCATAACAGATGTGCTATTATCTTGCATGTATTTGTCCCCCAGCAAGTTTGTGCTAATGATGCATCTATTTCGAACTGTGTATTATTATTTCGTGCTTTACAGCACTTCACTAGAAGCTTGTGCAAGGCTTGTGGTGAGAAATGGGCAGTAAACAAGTGCAGCCAACAGGTTAACAGAAAGAGAGTCAAAAACAGGAACTAGTTCTTTATTGTGAAAAGTTGAAATTTTAAAAAATATGTAAATAAATATAAAATCTCAAAAGAGGAAGGAAAAAGGTCTAAGCCAGCAACAAGACATGGATACATACACACCACAAGAGATTATATAAATTAACAAATAATGAACTCACCAGAGACAAGACTAATTGTAGACTAAGTACAACCCTCAAAAAGTCTGCATATAAATTTCACATATCATTTATACGAGGATAAATTTAGGGCCAGGTTCTAAGATGATTTTTAAAAGGTCAGAGGTGGCATAAATAGCTATCATCTCTTCCTCTGACTTCATCCTTACATTCATGTTTTATTAGTTCCCTCTTGGCTCTTCAAGCCTTGAGGTGAACCATGATATAAGGCAGAATAAATGTTGTCTTTGCATCTCCTACTATTACTTCTTTCCCTGAAAGTAAAGGCAATATAAATTAACTTTTTCAGGAGGTATTGGGAAAGTAAAGACTTAAAAAATCCACTCACCATATTTGCTGATGTAGAATGTAAAGGAATGCTCAACAGCTGTAAAATCAGTGTAACTGCTGTTGGCAAGTCAGCTAAGTCTGCGTAAGGACTTATAACTGTCCTCTAACTACCCTTAGCAGGTGAATCAAAGAATGTGTAGGCTTAGACAAAATTCTGGCTTCTAGTCCTGAAACTATCTACTTTGGGTTTCCCTGTTGCAGGATCTTATTCCATCTCATTAAAATATTTTTCTCAGTATGGTTAACAGTCCTTGTACTGCAGAGCCTCTTTCTCGCATTAAGTCCATTTTCAGTTTTGCTGGTGGTCTGACTACTGATCCTCCACAACTTCTGGATTTTTTTACCCAGTCATGCAGCATTTAACTTTCCAGATCTGATGAACAAATATCTTGACAGGGAAGGACTTGAAATGAGTTCCCATTCCACCAAATTACTGCTGAAGTGCAAGGGCACTCTAAATTCCTCTTCATATTTTGGAACAACAGATCATGCTAAATTAAGTGTAAAAAGCAATAAAAGAGGAATTAATTTTTTTCCCAAAGGATGTGTATTAGGTTAATTTGCTGCATTAAACCATTGCTTGTGAAATGCAAACTAATATAAACACCTGAAGCTGAAAATTATCTTCTTTTGCTTTTAGGCCAAAAACAGTTTTCAAAGAAAGGAAAAAATTCCTGACATGGCTTATCCACATCTGTTAAAACAGATGTTGAAATTGAAATTCTCCTGAATTCTCAGGTTCTGGCCTTTCATCAAGAAGTTTCTCTGATTATTTTTGGGAACAGTAATTAATGTGTCCTTAGCACCTAGCATATCCTTGACAATGGGGCTGTTCCAAAGTCAAAAAATTTTCATGGCCTGAACTTGGCAGGTCAAAAGAAATTGATTGAAGGTTTTTTGGCAAAAATCAGAGCACAAAGAGGATGTGTATTCAGATTGCTTTGGGTCCAGTAATACAGGTTCAAATATCATTTCACTGTGAAAAATACCTGAAAAGGCTTTGGAAATTCTGTGTTTTGGAAAATATGTGCTGACCTCTCTTTGTCTGCATCCACATCATTCTGATTAGGCTATCACATTGGTCTTGCTGGGGCAGCAGTGAATGTTTTTTTTGACACCCAACTATCACTCCAACATTTTCAGAAGTATGCCCTTTATGTTGAGTTGAAGTTTTCTTAGTTATGCTTAACAGCATTCTGACATCATACAGTATCTCTGGAAAGTAGGGCTGTTAGTATGCAAGGCTGTTTTAAGCTGGTGTTGAAGTGGTTAAAATCCACATAATTTTTAATCTAAATGTTTGTAAGTGTTCCTTAGACAAATTAGGAACTCTGTCTGCTTGATGGATGAGGTAAACAATGGATGGTAAACAACTGGCCTTATCATATAGATCTAGCCTGTCCATATCTCTCTGTAGACCCTTCCTTTCCTAAAGTAGATTGACACTCTCTCTCCCAGCTTTGTGCAACCTGCAAAATAACTGAGTGTGCATTCTATCCCCTTACCCAGATCATTGATACAGTCATTAAACAGGGCTGGTCTCAGTACGGAGCACTGGGGAGCACCACTTTTGACCAGCCAGCAGCTGGACATATCTCCATTCACCATCACTCAGCCCAGTTGTCAATCCAGTTTTTTACCCAGCAATGAGCACACCTGACCAAGCTATCAGTAGCCAGTTTCTCCAGGTGAATGCCACGAGAAATGGTGTTAACATTTTTACTAATATCCCGGTAAAAATCCACAAATCTGGGTGACAATCTCAGGACAGTAAAAAACAGAGGGGTTCATAAAGTATAATTTTTTACATATTAAATACATATATAGCTCTGTAGTTTCTTGACTACCAGGACAATTCCAGATACTGCAAAATACCAGAAAACTATGGGTCCTGACACTTCATGGACTTCTAGTCATCTGACTAAACTTTCCAGCTGGCACAAAATTAACTTGGGGTTTCTAAAACTTCCAATGCAACTAGTCTTCTTTTTCTGAGATTGCAATAGAAAAAGTAAATCTCGAATGCTGGTGGGCTCAGAACCCCAGAGATATCTGTTTTGAAAGTGAAACTGGGGTTTTCCTTAGAAGTCTTTTTTCAGCGTAATTGTATTCTTGGCTCCTTACCATGAATGACTGGATTATCACACCTTTGCCTGTTTAGGGTTCTGGCCCTGGACTTAACTGCCTGAACCAGCTTGTGCTGTGGTTCCCTTGGTCTGAAAAACCATGAAATCTCTGTAGTATGGAACCACACTTGCAACAATACCTTGTATGTAACAGAAAATATTTTAGTTAACATAGGAAAGCCGAAAGTGCTGTCCCTTAGCACTGTAGAGAGGAAGAAAATAATTCTTCCATTCTCTGTATTAGGTTGCTTGAATAAAATTTGGAATGTTTAATAATTTTCTATTGGCATGAAAAGAGACATGTATAAAGAGATAATTCACAGGTTAGTTTTATCATCAGATTAGTTCTTGATTTTCTGATGAAAGCCAAATGAATGTTCACAAAGGATTTTAAATTTTTTCCCTGTTAATTTCAATAATCTTACCCACAGCTTTAACAAAAGTTGTTTCTTTGCACAAAAAATTATAAAACACAATTTCATATAATTTAACACAATGTCCACAGTAATGACAAGCTAGTATCAGGAAAATGTGATATCTGCACTAAGAGCACCTACAGAAAATTTAATTTAGCATATCGTCTCCTTATGCCTAAGGTACCTCTCATTTTACCTTGCAACTACCATATAAACAAAATTACATAATGTTCTGGAAATGTTTAATATTCCAGTCAGAAAATGGTTCTAAACCTTAGAAAAGATTTTTGAAGCCTTCAAGTGCTCTACAGCATTAGACGGGCTGTGATGACAGCTTCAGAGTTGGGACCATGTGCCCTTCTGTCCCATGGATGTCAGTTTTTCATGAAGCTGCAAAAAACAAAGCAAATCCTGCTTTTAATCTTGCATAAGAGGTTTCCTGTCAAATGAGCTTCCTTTATCAATACACCCTGAGGTAGAATGCCCTGTTAAAAGAAAGGATAGATCTGTAGGATGCCACACTAAAAGTAGGTTAAGAAGCTCATAAACAAGCTAGAAAGAATTTCAGAAAGACAATATAATGGTTGTCACATCTGACTCTTTTCCTACACTCACAGTGAATTACACACTCCACCACAGAACTCAACTGCTGGTTTGACACAAGCAGTTCATCATAAGTTGTTCAAAGGACTCCTTCTATTTTCTCTTGCAAAAGCAACTTCAAAGCTACTCTTCTGCTTGTACTGGTTTAGCAGTCTTCTCAAAGTTACTTTTTACCCACTCTGTTACTGGATGCAAAGAGCACTTTATTGTATAGAATATATGCTATTTTTTTTTCCTTTCACATTAAAAACATCCTTTAAAAAACCCAAAAAATCATTTAACGACAAGCAGGCCTGCCTGCTTGTCATTTGGAGGGGATGTTGAAGTTTTTGTAAAGTAAAGACAAACTATGGAGTCTTGGTTCTGCCATTACTTTAATTCATATTTTACAACTTCTGCTTGTCGTTCTTGAAATTTTGCTGGCTGTTACTTCTGTTATGCATTTCTTCTTATTTAATTCATGCCATTTCCATGTCTCTATCTGTGATGTTTTCTGAATATTTAGACTTTTTCTCTTTACCCATATAATATTCAGACTTCCTTTTTTTTCAATGTTTCAGTGCTTTTTGGTGAAATAATTATTTTAATTTGAGGTTTGAGGTTTTTCCCAGATGTTACTGTGGCTGTTTCACATATAGAAACATTGTTGCATAACATTTTTTGTTGGAGTCTGGAATACAGAGTGTGTGCCCTTGTTTCTGATACTTAGTTATAAGATCCAGAAAAACACTGGGTTTCATATAATATGAAATTCATGAGCATGTTTTCATGGTGATACATGAAAACAAATGTTAAAGTTAGATGGAAAAAGCTAAAAGTGTAAGTGTGTAGATTAGAAAGTTTTTTTAAATCACTGGGTGAAAAAGTTAGTTTAGAGAGCAGAAGACAAGATGGAGGATGTAGGGTGTTGTCTCTTGTCCCTTCTTTCTTCTTCATGTTCTTCTCCTAGAGGTTTTTGGGTAATAGTAAGTGATTGGACAGAGAATGCCGCAGTGCATCACAGAGGTGATGGGTCATTGGGTCATTAAGTAAAATAATATATGTGTCTATTGTTAATTGGGTAAAAATAGGTATAAAGATAAAAGAACTGTGTATTTCAGTGCCATTTTGTGTATCAGACACAAAGTGTGCCACAAGGCCTTGTTTGTACCATCAGAAGAAAGAAATGTGCCAGATTGTAAAGATTAACCTTGTGTAGCCAGCCTGGAGAGACCTGTTAAGTTTTGTGATGACCTGTTAATAAACACGAGAAACAAGATTCTAATGAGCTCGGGAGTTTTCTTCGAATCATAAGAACTGAGATAAGCAGGGCGCCCCACGAGGGAGGATCCCAAAAGAATTCAGTCCAAAGGAGGCTGAGAAATACAAGAATAAAAAGAAAAATACAGAAGAGATGCAGCAGAAACAGAGAAACAGAAAAAGGATTTTTTAGAGAAAAGTTACATTTTTGACCTGAACTTTGACTTTTGCCACATTCCACAACGAAAGTAAATAAACTGTTTTCATCTGTTATGCCAATATATGATATATATTTTGTATATGTTTTAAGTCAGATGTTGTTGATCTGTATATGTATGTTGCCCCTGCTAAGGATTCCTAGTTTTTTCCATCGTCCAGTGTGATCATTGGAAGACCAAACGTGTATATTGAAATGGGTGAATTTCTAAACTTTTTACTCCTGTCATAGTCTGACAAAAATTTATACATCTTTACCTATAAACATTCTTGCTACATTTTGTCTGCCAGTCTGACCCTCATAGAGAACACCTGAACAATATTTTTCTCCTAATTAACTTACCAATAACATAATATTAACTTTTATAAAAAAAGGTAACATATTTTTGCAGGGATATTTGTTAGTTTATTTATTTAATTATTAATGTATTTTTTCACACTAAAATAGTAGATGTTATAGCAGGTTCAGAACTTTCCAGACATGTTCCTGTTCTTATCAATTATTTTTTGTAAATGGAAACGAGCCAATAGGTATTTCTTTCATACTTCTTTTGTTTGTTTGTTTGTTCATTTGGATTGCCTTTGTTTGTTGTTTTTTTTTGTTTTTTTTTTGGTTGCCAGACATATCCATACATCTTAAAAAGAAGTAAGTTTTGTTGATATCTAGTAAGTATTTCATGGGCCACAGTGATTTAAGTAACAGCCGTGGATTTAAGGGAAGAAAGATATGCTTGTGACTTCTGCTGTTCTACCTACTATCTGTCAGAGACATAGAAGAGTACTGAATAAAGTTTTGGGACTGGGAATGGGAGACAAAAGAGTGAGATGAAATTAGAAGAATCACCTGGAAGAACCTACTCGCAATATTACTGCCTAAGTAACCCAGTGGGATGTGGACTTGCTTTGCCACAACAGCTCCTTTAACTCCTCTGAAAACAATTCTTGGAGAAAGATGAAACTGGGAAGTATATATTAAATTCTGACTCTTCTAGGTATCTAACCAATATTAATATTGATGAGACATGAATTGGAATGCATAAAACAACTTAAAATTCTCCTGATTTCAGGAAGCGTTGTGACTGCTCATCACTTTCAACTGAGCCCTTTGCACCTTCACTGTTTAATATGTTAATTTTATTAAAATATCTTTATTGTATTAGTCTTTATTTAACATTGCACTGGCACATTAATTTAAAGAATTTTGTGATTAGAGAACATATTCCTTCCTTTAAATATTAACTCATAAACTTTGATATTTTGTTGATGTTCACAAATAGCAACTCTGGATTGTTAATCTC
The DNA here is from genome assembly GCF_030490865.1 of Poecile atricapillus. NCBI lineage: Eukaryota > Metazoa > Chordata > Aves > Passeriformes > Paridae > Poecile > Poecile atricapillus. Next base: position 52,000,790 of record NC_081249.1, on the reverse strand, counting down.
ACTCTAATAAAAGGTGAATTTGACCAGAATTTTGTACTACTTTTGGGATAAGATTTAAATTATTTAAATTTCACAGGGGATAAAATTTTCATCTGTTGCATTAGCATCTACCTTCTACTTTAGTTTATGATGAACCACACTGTTGCATACAAGTCTTAAAGGTATTCCAATAGGTATTTTTTTTTCCTAGTTGTCCTGGTTTAAGACAAATTTTTTAAGAGGTGGTCACTCCAAAATGAGTTACCTCCCCTTTATTTTAAGCAGTCTCTTTCCACAAGTAACAAATTATGTCCAGCAATGTGCTCTCATGGCAAAGCAGGTCAACAGCCTACCGGGATACTTTGGCAATATTGCTGGTTGGTTCAGAAGGGGAATCTTTTCCTGGGGAGACACATCTCAACTGCCAGACCTTTCTCTGGACTCTCAAATGCAACAGAGATATGAATATTCCTGTGAAAGGCCACAAAGTTGAGTAGTCGCTGAAGCATCTGTTGGTACAAAGAGGTCCTGAAGGTGCTGGGATTATTCAAACTGGAGAATGGAAAACAGAAGGAAACTTTTTAGTATTTATAACTGATAAAGAAGATGGAGACATACTCCTCTCAGTTGTATTCAGTAAATGTAGAAAAGACAATGGGCAGAAACTGAAATAAAAGAAATTTCATCTGAACATAAGAAAAAATACCTTTTGTTTCTGAGAGTGCCCAACAGGATGCTCAGAAAGTCTGTGCAGTCTCTATCTGTGGATGCATTCAGGACCCTACTGCATACAGTCCTGGGCAGCCTGCTTTAGCTGGTGCAATTTTAACAGGGCATTTGGACTAGGCAGTCTTAAGAGACCCTTCTAATCTCAACTTTTCTTTGACTTTGTATTATATCTATTTTATTCAGAACACTGTGAATTTCACACCACACAGTAGCAAAATTTCTGATGTAAATACCCACAACAGCAGCTTTGGGGAACCAATTTCACCATGATTGTTGGTTTGTGGGATTTTTCTTCCCTTTACTTCATAAACAGTTCTTGTCCATCTCCCTTCAACTAGTAGTGGCAGTTAATTTTATATTTCAGTGGAGCACGCCTTCATGTTCATTTGCTGTTTAACAGTCTCCACAATGAAATAACTGTAAAAAAGTGTCCTCTCAAATAAATCTGTCGTATAGCACAAAAACTATTTTGTCTGATATCCTTTAAGGGAAAAGAAGTGGATAGTAAGCCAGGAAAATATGTTTAATTCATTAACTTTTTGGAAACTAGCTAATTTTCAAAGATTTAACATGTCCAAATGCCTTTTTATTGTTTTTCAAAGGATTTGGTGAGTTTGTACACTGTCAAATGGAAAAGAGATTCTTCAGGATGCAAGCCCTGTCTCACATGGAATCTGTCAGTCACTGAATTATAGTTATAAATAACTTGCTATGCTTTTGTGTACTATAGGTTGCCAAAGTTCTGAATTTGCTCAGTGACATAGAGAAGGAGCACAGATTATAGATTAAAAGCCATGAAGGGAGAGACAGTTTTTGAGAGGAGGTGTACACAGTATACAGGAATCTGGTAAAGATATATTAAAAAAAAAAAAAAAAGAACACAGAATTTAAAGCTTATGCAAAAGCAGCAAAAAATTTGTACAGTTTTCTTCCAGTGATGAAGCGACAACCTTACTACCAAATCAATATTTTTCAGTCATCCTCCAGTTTTCTTAATTTATAAATTACTTTGAGGAATGATTTGGTAAATACATTTGAGCAGTAGCCTTCATACTGCCTGATTTGTGTAGATTCATATTTTCAATACTGACATTCATTATTTATTTTATTACTACTACTTATTAATTAATGCTTGCTGCTAAAAGGCATGGAATAGTTTTTATTTAACCATTTCTTTTTCACATATAGAAGATCTCAAACTTTCAAACAAGGCTACTTCTTTCAGTAATTTTCTCATCACCTTTGTAATGTCTACTTTCACCACTGTACAGAACCAATATTCATTATTAGAGATTAAAAGTCTATTACTGTTGTTATTACTATTACTAAGATAGTAGCTCCTTATCACTTATTTTATCTCTCTTATAATACCTTTTGACCTTTTCTGTGCTTACCTTTGTAATATATCCAGTACAGAGTGGGAGTTTGGCTGATTGGTTGGTTGGACTTGAAGTGGTGCTGAAGTGATGTACCTTGCTCCACATCCATTAGCAAATTGTACTATCTTGATGTAGCTGATGGTGTCACCATGTGGAACAGGCCAGCAATCTGGCAATGTTTTCCCTCTGCGGTTCATTACTAGACCTGAAAGTTTGAATCAATATGAAAAAGTTTGCTTTACAACTGGATGATTTCAACGTTCTTTGATATTTTTTTCAACAGTAATTACTATCATAGTTTGAACTCACAGAGATTGCATTCCTTCATGGGACTCATTGGAAGTCAGTGCAAAGCCTCCATTGATTTTAGCTGACACATTGTGAAAAAAGTACGATACCTAGTCAAAAACTCATTTTGATCTGATTTGTCTATGAAGATCTCAACAGAATAGAGTTATTAAATATGTATTACTCAAGCTGAATATCTTTTCACACATACATATATAGAGAACACAGAATAACACACACACACACACACACATATATATGTAAATATATCTATACTCCCACACATTATATCTCTTATAATCTATTATTTTTACCTGGATTCCCTCATTCAAGACTGTTTTCTACCGCCTGTCCCTCTTAAAAGATCCCATCTGTGCCCACTGCTGATTATATTGGTTTTCATTTCCCTTTCATCCTTCTCATACATTTATCAGGATTTCTTGTTATTTCCAGCCTCTTATGCTAATCTAATTTTTTTAATTTACATCCCCTTATGCTAATCGTATTTTCTGTTTTCTGTCCACCATATCTGCTACTTGTGTCACTGCTTGCGAGTTTTACTGTGCCTCTCAGAGAAAACTGCACCATTCTTTGTCCCTTTGTTGGTGCAACCATTCACATCCTGAAGTTAAATATGTGTGTGTATATACATATATATATGTATGTATTGTTAGCAGTCTTTATCTTTATTATCTTTATCTTTATTATCTTTTGTTATTATGAATATTTTCATTGGATGCCTCTCAGAAATGACAGGAGGCAAGGCAAGGGCACCTTCTGCTATACTCAGGACATTAAGGAAAAGTTTAAACTTTCCGGTCAATGTCCTTCTGGACAGTTCAGTCTTTCATCAGGGCATTGCTTTTTAACAGCAGTTCACCTAAGAACTTTTTTTAAATTGAACTTGTGGTGATCAATTTTGGATTATTTGGCTATCCAATGATGTTTATTTTATTAAACAGGAAGAATTCCAAATCTGTTCCAAAGTGCAAATTCATCAATTTTCTGCACTGTCTTATTTGAAAAGCTTTTTTGATTGTGTATTTATAATTATTTTTAACCACGGCTAAAAACATATTGCTAAAATCAAGTAGTTGCTAGGCACTTGTTCTCACTGTATTCACATTTTGGGCTCTCTGATGCACTCTGATACACCTTGTGCTATGTTAGTTTATTTCCTAAGTAACTTGTAAAGGCTGAACTGAACTGCATAACCACTGCAGGGAAGGTAGAGCAGGGTGTGGCAAACAGTCTAAATTGAAGCAGAAAAAGAAACCAGAAATAAATTGCTATACTACGCGATGCTAAATATAGCACATGGACAGGACACTTTGAAAGGACATGGAGAAGCACAAAGCCAGAAGTTAGAATGTCACAGTATGACAGTGATTAGTCTTACATTTGCAAATAAATTCAGTGCCTACAGACAGAAGATGCAACTTGCCTTTATTTCAAAGTGTCATTGGCCCAAATTAGTCCTGAATCACACAGTTACTGCAGAAGACCTAAGCACTAACACTTTTAATTTGTTTTGTTTTGTTTTAGTACTATTCCACTGTCAGTAAATAAAAATGCTATCATCTCCTCAGAGAAATTTAGCACCCTTCATAATGTCAATGGAAATGAATCTGTACTGATTTATATTCAGACCTGTAGCCAGATGTTACACAAAGTCAGCATCTAAACTGACTCACTTTGGTCCTCCATTTCCCTCCCATGTTCCCACACCACTGTACAGCACTGCTCCCTTAGCATTAGACATTTCAAGATCGAATAAGTAGATACTTATTTTAAGTTGTACAATGCAAGTACATTCTGCTATTGTCAGGTAATCTGGAGAAAGCAAACGCCCACTGAGACTGATGAGTGATTTCTGTAGTCTTCACAAAACTTGGCATTCCCAGTAATTTAAGTCACTGCCTTATTTCTTATTATCTATATGTAAATAATTGCAAATCAGGACTATACATTTTTTATTCACTAATACTCTACAAAGCTTTATGTAATGAAAGTTTCTTAATCTGTTTTTCTGCTTCTTCATTTGTTTTTTTTTATATTCTTTCCTACACATTCATTGTTGACTATAATCAGGTTTTTGTACTAGATAATTCTTTGGTCTCTCTCCATACAGATATTTTTATCTTCCTTAGATGCTCAGAATTTTCTTGCATGGATTTATAATTTAGTTGTCTTCAATTTTCCTATATGGGTGTAAAACACTTGCAGACTTTCTACATGTTAAGAAATTTAAACAAATAAATTATTTAAAATCATTAATAGCGAGAAAAATTATTTTTTTCTACAGAAAATTATAGTAGGGTAATTTTTTTATATAAATGATTTTCTCTGTTCTTTTGTGCTAGTTTCATAATAATTCCATAATAAGTTCCATAATTCCATAATTCCATAATTGAAGTTAAACTCCTCATCAATTAGTGAGGTAGCGATAAGGGAAAAACTGTAAGATCATGAATAAAGAAGAAGTTTTCTCCATCTTTACCCTATTAAGGTGTTTTTATCAACTCAATGTGGAATGCTTAATGTTTTTTCTTAACAGTGCTGTGCAAGCATTGTGTAGTTTTCTTTGAAGCTGCCAACTAAAAGCATTTATTTGTGACTTTATTGTTAGCAGCCAAAATATATTGCTCCACTGCTATAACACAAAGTAAGTTTTAAGTTTATTGCTTCAATACATTAATTAATTTATTAAATATTAATGACAAAAATACCATTCAAGGCATGTTATATACAGCTTCAGCATTGTTAATGTGTTATTGCCCCATTTGTCAGGAGCTATGCGTAAGATGTACAAAGCAATACAACTGGTCGATGAGGTATGTTCATACCATATGTTGTTAATCTAGTTAATGGAATAACAAATACATAGATGGCTCTATTAGATGTGTGACTTAACAATATAAATATATGTTGAAATATTTTATCTTCCACAGGCAGGATGATTACACTGTCTACTTCATCTCAGGTAAAGAATGGAGTATGAATAAAGGAAATCTTTCTAGAGTTATAATTATGACAGTTTCTGTTTAGTGCCCAAAATTTTGCAATGAGGAAAGATCTATACTGAAACAAGTATACAGATACTTAGTTTTTAAAGAAATAATTCATAAAGTTATATAAAAAGTAACTAAACGTTTAAAATAATTTACATCTCTTTGCACACTTAATTTTATTTAACCTCTTTAAATTTTCTTCTTTTTCTTCCTTTTATTGTGCTGCACCAATATGAATTGTAATCTTTCTTTTGTTTACTGAAAAAGATAAAATATATTGTCAATCTTCTGAGCTGAATGTTTACTTGAATGTAAATTTTGGAGGTTGAAATTTGTTTTTCTAGCTTCAGTATGTTATGGTTATGGACTTGGAAGATGGAAATTTAAAGCCTGATCCATTTTTTTGTTCATTATACTTCTAGTACAATTCCCAAACTCTGCTCATTTATTTTCCTTTATCAGTATTGTCTCTAGTTAGCTTTAAAAACAACATATTTATGAAGCAATGATTTATAAATTAACATGTTCTATTTAACAAACCTTTTAAATATTTCCTTTGTTGTTTTAATAATTTAAATTATAGGCAGTCAATTCTAATACTTGAAAAATATGATGTTTAAGATTACAGATTGGAACTATCCTTTTGAAAGCTCCTATAAAACTTTAATTAATTTAAACAAATAAACCATTCAAAGGGAATATAAAAACTAATGCTATAAATATTTTAAGTGTAAGTCTTTGTTCTACTTATTCCAATTAATTACTTCTGCTTATCCTATTTTCTACTGGAATGTTGCATGTATTTGTAATGTGACAAGTTTATTCTTCTTATTTTATTTGCATTCTACAATGAAATAAAAGTAAAAAGCAAAATTTAGGCATGTGTTTCTAAAAGCACTGTTTTTTTCCTGAACTACATTGTCTATAATTTTAGATTATTTTACTATAGTTGAAATGTTATTAATTCTTCAATATCATTCTGAGTGATTGATAGGATTTTATGGTGCTAATACATTTTATGATGCATTTGCAAATAGGTATGTTAAACTCTCCCACACTCTTGCATCTGGGATAATATCAGCACACATGAAATGCAGAGTTAGTAAAAACATGGGTTTGAATGTTTTAGGACAAGTGTTACTTCCAAAAGGATTATTAATATTGCGTTAAAACCCCTGTAGTGGCAGATTTATGCTTCAGCTCCATAATTTGTTTTTTTAAAAACTTCACAGAGAGTGGACACCAAGTTTAGTGTCATCAAGGGATCAATTCCCAAATCATCCATTTTAGTCTACCTTATAAATCATATTTACATCTAAAGTATATTTTACCAAATATACTTTCAAGCCACATGGAGAAATGAGAATGTGGAGAATACTTGAAATGCCTTGCAACTTTTATGACAATAGATTTTCAAGAAAATCATTATTTCTATTTTAAATGTGTCTGGGACAGGAGTGATGATTGTGTCAACCTGTTGGAGTCTTTGTTGCTGGGAGAAATTTTACAAAAGATCTGGGTTTTACATTGACCAGTTACTGAATAAAGTTCATGAATACCTTTGAATTTCAGTATGTGTTTTCCCTGTTCTAGCAGACTACTTATAGAACTAGCTTGCAGACTCAAACTCATTCTTTTTCTCTGTTTTTGTCTCTTTCCTATTTTCTTGGCTTCTTGGCCTCATTATATGCAATTTTATAACTTTTCCCAATTAAAATTGCTTCACAGTCTGATAATTATGGTACATCTTTTATAAGGAATTTTTGAAATCTTTTTTAGAGTTAAGAAAGTTAAGGGCTTAGGCCTTTTTCTTCCCTTATGAGTATTGCAATGGAAGTGTTAAATAAAGGCCAATTCTTTATATTTATTTTGAACACAAGCAGATAATAGCCATCCATTAATACATTTTGCAGACCAATATTTGCTGTTGTGATGTAAGTTGTCACTTTGTAACAATATACGTTCTGTAACTATGTTGACACACTTTCTTTGAAGGTCCTAATTGGTCTTAGATGCACATAGGGAGAAATTTGCTCAGCCAATGTCAGTCTTACGAATGTGTATCAGAAGATCTTTAGATACTTGAGGAATTTTCCCACCAAAGGGATTCAGTCATGGAAGGAGGATTATCCTAGAGTTTTATATTCTGCTTGAAGACCACCTAAGGAACATAAATCCTGTGTCTATTTGAATCTATCTCTGCACAGAAATTTGTAATGCCATTCCAGTCTTTGTGCCCTTTTCTCAGTCACTATGATCCATCAAACATTAATAAGAGTGGCCCCAGAATAACATCTGCTAGCTCCCTTGGGACCTGTGGATCCATCTCAACGGGGCCTGTGGACCTACTGGAATACTTATGAATTCAGTGACTATGCCCATACGAATTTGAATGGGATAATAGGACATAGTATTAGGTACCTGCAGAGTGAGTGAGTGAAAAGCTATGGAAGCAATACAACAGGAAAAAGAATAGAGTTCCCTCCTAAAATAAAGCATCCCATGATGGATCTAAGCAGCTTTAGATCCAGGTAGCCATCCTCTCTGAAAGAACTCAGAAGACATTATTTTACCTTATCCAGCAATAGAATGTATTGATCATTCTCTTGCAACATAAAAAATGAAATTATTTCAGAAATTACTGCCTCCTAACTAGACAATAATATACTGACTGGGTATTCCCCTAACAGATGAGAGCACCTGCTTGAGGTCTCTTGTGCATACAGACTATTCTAATTAGGTCGTTTGAGTGGGGATTACTGGTCTTTGAACTTTTTTTCTGATGAGTTTTGAATATTCACTGAAGCAAGGACCTGAACATGAAAATTTCATTTCCCATCAGTGCACTCTAACCTCCATGGCTGTAATTCCATTGTTTCTCACCAACTGAGTCAATAATTCATTACTACAAAGTGGAACCACTCCAAAAGGAAAGATAAAGGCTGGATAATATTCTCTCTTGGTAAAGTTATTATCTCAAATTAAGGGACCAACTTCTAATTACTCAGGCCTGAAGCTACAAGGAAAGGAAGATGGACAAGGTTTCCTTCCACTGCCATTCTCTTTGTCAGTTCAGTGTTTAGTACAGGTATCAAGACATTAAAAAAAGATAGCTTTGCTGAATTAATAAAATTCAGTCTAAGAAAATAATTTTTTTAGCAGCTGAAGCTAAAATAACAAATAAAATGTAATTAACTCCATGGAAGATTGAAATGATTATGTATTAATGTTGCATTTTATGATGTATTTATATATATATATATATATATATATATATATATATATATATATATAAAATATGTGTAAGTTTGTGTTGCACTGTTCCATGGGTTTTCTCACTGGCACACCTGTCCTTATGAATTCACTGTCCTTACCAAAATACTCTCATATGCAGGTATATGCTTCTGATAAGCAGAGCACGAGAATGTCTTTACTTGACTTTTCATTTTCACTGAGGCTTGGTCCTCTGAAATTAATGGGGTTTTTTTATAATTTTAATAATATGGGGTTTTTTTTAATTGAAATGTGTTAATATTGTTCCCTTGGTTAATCCCCAGACTTTTCCTGTCAGAGCTTTCATTAGTCAGCTATTCTCCTAGATACCTTTCACTAGTTAAATGTTCTGGTCTAAAAGTAGCAACTTTTATGTAGCTGCACTCTTAGTTTCCAGTGTCATCTTGAATCCATATACCTTCCTCCAACGTACCATAGGTTCTGTAGCTCACTAAGATAAAAAAGTGTTCCATCCATTCTTACTAATTTAAGATATTAGGGTGTGGTGTCCCTAAACAATCCTCTGCAGTTTAACACTACATATATTTGTGGTGTTTCTCCAACTCACTTGCAAGTCATTTATGAGTTAGGTTATTGTGAGAATTGCTTAGTTTGAAGATGATTAAAGAGGGTGTGGGGATGTTCTTGTGGCTCTGGTATGAAGATACCTTTTAAATTCCTACAAGCTTCCTGCAAATGCAATAACCTGCATCCTGTATACATAGTGAACTACATAAGAAATAATGGAAGAAATTATTCTTTAAATTTTCTAATTGCTAGAAGACATTAGAAAAGTCCATAGTAAATTTTCAGAGCCTCTAACTTTGGAGCCTTTGCAGAACAGGCATCTGTCAGGAATTCCTCTGTGCTTGTGTTGGAGCAGACAAATTGACATGTAAAAGAAGAATGAACTTAAATGTGTTTCAGAAGGGAATCAGTGAAAGCAAATATAAATTCTTTTCTTCAAAAGACATTCCTAGAACCTGTTCTTCTTTTCCACCTGAATAAACTAATTGCTTGAATGTATTTTAAACTTTGATAGTATATTTTTCCCAGGTAGAAGACTTCACTGCCATGTAAATGAGATAAAATACATATTTATTTATTATTTCCTACTGTAACAGCAATATTTTCAGTATGCTCCTGTCTAGACAAAAGTTCTTTTAAATGTTGTTTCTTGAGTTCTTAATTGAAGGAAATGTGTGGCTTGACAGCAGCAGATAGAAGTAGAATGGAGGAGATGTCCAGTGTCTTGATGGAAGTTATGTTTGGAAACCGGGATTTAGACAGCATTAGTAAGATTAGTAAGAATTGTGCACTGAGTCTGCAATTTATTTAACTAATTTCTAACTAATTTTATTTAACTAATTTCAGCAGCTAATTTGTATTGAAGGATGGTTCTGCACTTTTATTGCTTAAGTATTCTGTGTATTCTTCTTTATCAATTTCTAAGAAATCAGAAAGAAAATATGAATGATGAAGCAAATTAAAATTATAAAAGCTAGCAGAAGTCCTAAAGATTGGAGGCTTGTTTTCCCCTTACTCACAGATTTCTTTTTTATAAACCATTATTTTACTGATGTTGCAATGCAGCCCAGCTGATTACCATTTATGCAATAGATAATTAGAAAACAATAACCTTGTAGATACAAAGAAATCAACATGTTTCTTCAAGAAATATAATTTGAACAATGCAAATAATAACTTAATGTAGCCTGTTGAACTGTGGAAGAGATTATAATTGTTAATTACAGGATATTTTTTAAAACTTCTGAAAATATACCACATTACCTAAAATATAAAAAGTATTTTTGGCATCCTTTGTATGACCGCATTAGTTTCATCTGTTTCAACTCCCTTCCAATTTTCAGATTCCCCTGCTAAATTTAAGGCAATATTAGGACACAAATATGTGAGGCAGATGAAGTGTCAAGGTGAACAGTACACTATTCTGTCAAAGTCAGATAAGTCACACTCTGCAAGGTATTTATGACACCAAGATCTGATTAGTACAGCACTGAAACCTAGGTTACAAGCCATGAAAAGTGTCAGTTGACACTAAAAAAAAGAAGTCTGCTGAACAAATTGAGCCATAGCCTGCAATATATGCATATGGACCCCAGTTCATTTTCTTAATTTGCATTCTTTCCCGAAGCTATCTTTTATTTGTGGGTACATCTTCTCAATCTCCCATAACTTTTAAAGGTGTAAATGTGAGTTGAGATGATTAGTCTTACAAGATCAACAGAAAGTAGATGGATCTGTAATTTGCAATGTATTCCCCATTGTTCTGCCACTACATGCACATGGAAAAAATTCTTACTAGCTTTCTTGCGGACCCCCTTTAGATACTTAAAGAATGCTGTAAATTCTCTTCAGTGCCTTCTCTTCTCCAGGCGGAATGGACCCAGCTCTCTCAGCCTGCCTTCATAAGAGAGGTGTTCCAGACTTCTGATCATCCTTGTGGCCTACTCTGGATTTGTTCCAATGGGCCCATGTCTTTCATGTCTTGGGATTCCCAGACCATGACAGTTTAGTTTAGGAAACCCACTTGAGTCTAACCCTTTCTTACTTTCTGTTTCCCATGCAGAGTACTCCAGTATTCAAAGAGGTTTATGGGAATCACAGTTTATGCAAACTTAATCATCCACATTGTAAAATCTACCTCTGGAACTGAGCAGTTACATTTCACAATTTTGAGCATCATATAACTGAAGTCTTTTGGTTGAATGCCTGTGTAGATCTGTTAGTTTAATGCAACTGCACCACAGAATACTAATGCTGCAAAGAAAATGTTAAACACAACAAGCAAGTCAATATGAATTCATAAAGCAAAATGACATTTCAGCCCAATACACCATTTAATAAAGGTAATTGTTTTAATTACCACACAGTATATAAATTAAACTTAAATTAGAAAAATGCATTAAAAGTGATATGCTATAGATGATAAATCATAAATCATAGGGGAACCTGTAAACCAATTGCCAAACTCAGACAGAAATGTCAATGAATTAATATATGCTTGTGATGTTTTAAACTCATAAATACAAACCGAGATACTTCCTTAAAGAAAAAAAAAAGGATATTTTTCCTAGTGATACATATTGACTAATTCATTACAACCTTATTATTTACAATGTGTAATAGTCCTAATATCTTCAAATTTTTCAGAGGATTACTTGCATACATATTAAGTAGTCTGCTTCTTTCATTATAAAGTTTTACTCTTTTTTTATACTTTTTTTTTAAATCTTGATTAATAACCTCTACATGGTAGTGATTATTCTGTGATTTTTCTACTACTAATACTCTTTTTTTCAGCCCTCTGACTTCAGAATTCGAAGGCCAAGGTATGAAATATGAAGGAATCCACTGACAACTCAGGTATATGCTCATGGGACAAGATGACGTTTACATTTTCTTTTGACATCTCCTACAGGTGTACTGCTGTGAAGACTCCTCCATGACACTGGAGATCTCAAAACAGCTCCTGTGCTTCTTTGGCTGAATCCTTTTGAATGTACAGCTAAAGTAATGGCACGCTAATATGAAAATATATGTATTCTCATCAAGCAACATAATTTCATTGCTCCAGTGAATATATCATCTCCTTAAAACAGTACATCTAATTACATTACTTTGATTGTTTCACATAGGTTTATTTTATACCCTTAATATGATTTTGGTTTGGGTTTTGTGCTTTGGGGTTTTTTTTAATCTTAATAACAGAGAAATAAATGTAAAAATATTTGTTTAAACTTAACCATGATAAATATGCTTTTGATAATGCAGTGAGGCAATGTATAATTTTCCGTCAATTCATAAGTCATGTGAAGATGAAAAATCTGCATGAAAATTCCAACTCCATTCCTTGAGGACTGGGACAGAATTTTTTCTCACTATTATTTTTACTTATAAAAACTTACTTTTTCCAAAACGAGTGGAAAAGCATTTGTGATATTAACAATTTTCTGTTTGTTGTAGCTGCAGTGTTTACTAATGTAGAAACCTTCAATCTCATTTTAGGCACCTAGCATATCTGGAAACATGATCAAACCAGGCTCTCTAAAAGAATCAAAAGAGACAAAGTAGCATACCCGATGAATAAACTAGGAATTCTCAGTTGGCTAAAGAAGCATTGGGCAGCTGCACTTTTAGATAACATTTTTCTAGGACACCAGGCACACACTGTTTACTCACCATTATTGAGCATGCTCATGTGAATTTTGTCAATAAGGGACCTCAGAAATATACAACCCCTGTCTGGTCTATGATTGCAGGAGATGAAGGATCTTTCTGTGGATACTTACTATGAATAGAAATTAAATAATTTTTAATAGAAATCATATATATTACTGAAAGTTGTTGTTGATCAGTGACACCTTCCAAATGATAAATGATTTCTAATTGCAGATTTTGCTCATTCTTTGAATGCTCATTAATCTCTAGTGGGTATAAGATGGGAGTATGTACTGCTAACTATTAATATTTTCCATTAATCTTAAATGCAATCATAATTTTCAGTTAGATGGAATAATATTATCATATGTGTCCTGTAAAATTATCAATTGGACAGAACTAGTCTCTTCCTTTTGTGATAGACTACTTTGACTCTCTACCCACACATATCTTTAGCTTTTTTTTTTTTTAAATCAAATTTCCTCAAACATAAATTTCACTGATATTTAAATAAACATAAAAATCACTATTATTTAACCTTTTCCCCCTTCCTCATTGTTTTAGGTTTTTTTTTTCACTGTAGGTTAATAGTATTTTTCTAGAGTTAATGACTAGAATATGCCTTTTTTGGTAGATGTGATATATGAAGTATGAACAGCTCAGTGACTTGCTAAATAGGTAATACCTGCCTGCAGCATGAGAATACTTTGTCAGCACAAGAGTCAATGTTCCAAAGTGCATTCTTTAATTTTATACAACCTATTTTCTACCAGATATAGACCATAAACTAAGAGGATTTAATTTCATATATAGTGAATGTATTTGCCATGCACCTTAACTTTCAAAACAAAAGTCTTGAAAGTGTGCCTTGTATTTAAGTAAGGGATAATGCTTACACCAGTGACATTAATAAATATCTGCAACACACTGAGGCTATTTTTGTGTGTATAAGTAGCACAGGGACAGGAAGAAGGTTTGCCATTATTCATGTTTAATTGCCAGCACCATCTACAATATTGCTTTCTCTATGCCAGCTCTTCCCCAGGAAGCACATAGGCTTGGACAGCACATCCCCCAGGCAGTATAGAAGAACAAACCCCATGTAGTGATGAGAGAGTTTAAGCAAGAGTACACAATAAGGCTTTGTCACCTAAGCCTGAGATCAAAGAAGTGTCCCTTGCAGAAAATAACATACAACTGCATCAAAATTGATTTCTTTAAAACTGCTGCATCCTTTACCATGAATCAATGTGTTTGTCTATAGAGTTATCTTACTTCCCGCAGTTCTTAGAGTGCACTGAAATAAATTTCCCTGTATTTCAGAGGCTCAAGCATTTTATTACATCTGTAGGGCAAGCTGTACTGCCAGGTACAGACCAATACATACACTGGACCCAAACCTTATTTCTTTTGAAATTTTTATTGAAAACAGATGCACCCCTTCTTGGTATTTAGAATGTTCTATAGGATTCATGAAACAATATTATGTGGCATCAGAGGTTACTTAATTACAGACACAGTGAAGGAGAAAATGAAGTAATTTCTACTTTTCATCTTACATTGCATCTGACTTGGCTGCCATGCTGTTTCAATAGTTTTGTCTGTGCCAATTGGTTGAACATTTTTGTCCCTGTGAAATTACAACTTTTTTATAATCTTTAAAACTCATTTTAGTCCTTACCACACTATCTCTGCAATTTATTATTATTATTATTACTATTTATTATATATACAATTTATGTTCAGAACATAAGCTGCTGCTTCACTGTAATAAACAACAAACACAGTAAGAAGTTATTTTTCTCCTGTTATAGTTGGTTGGAGGTTCAGCCTCTCAAGATATGGAAAAGTATTGAACTGACATCATCATATATTTCATTGAATAGTAGTTTCTGTGAAAAACTGCAAATACTGCACTGCAATTTCCCAAAACATTTGGCAAAAATTTTTGGATTTAGGTTTTGTCTCTCCATAAAAGTGAAATCAGTTCAAATCTTTTGTCCTGACAAAAGTGACAGTCTCTGACAGTCTTTCAGCTGAAGGATAAGGTTTCTCAAAAAGCATAGATTCATTCCATCTGCCTTTTTTTTTGCTGTTGCTACTCCCTTACGGTAAACAAACAGGTAGAAGAAGAAAAACTCAAATGTTCTGGGAAAAAACCTTGTACATACATAATAAACAATAATAATACAATTATTTCTTACAATTCCAATATATATTACTTATACACTTAATATTAAATAATCCCAATTTGAAGCTCATAAAACATTAATATTTATAAAACTAATTCATTAGAATTAAATAGGACACGGTGTTTCTTATTACAATATTCAAAGCTACAAAGTGAACCTCTAATGTTTCATGTGGGCTTCTGTTCCTCTTCTCCCAGACGCAAGGAAAGACTGTATTCCACACATGTATTCTGGATGTAGAAAGAAAATCTTAGAAATGGTGACTTAAATAGTTCTAACATCTCTCAACAGTTTAATGCTGGCTACCTACCTGCTGCAGTCCTTTGATTTCTGGCTCTCTATCTCTTTCACTCCTTTTATTCTGAGCAGCACAAGGGTACTGTACCATGATTTATAATGCAGCAGGAGTAGGGCATTTGCAAGGTTTACTCGGCAGCAAGAACACCACATAGTTCGTATTTACTGAGATAGAGTCAAGTAACAAAATGCAGTTCAAGACTTTTGCCAGCAAAATAAGATCAAAGATGCCATTTTCAAAACTCCCAATGCCTAGAATTGAGCAGGTATCATCATTTTACATATTTTTTTTTTAAAAAAATATATAGAAATGTCTTTATAGTACATCCTAGCTAACTCTTATGAGTCAGAGAAATTACTAAATAACTAGACCTTCAAATTATGTGTCTTTCAGTCCTAAAAACTCATAAAAGGGCTCAAAAGAGGTCCTGAAGATTTTACTCATAAAATCTGCAGAATGGAGTGGGAAAAAACCCCACACAGGGTAAGTTCATGCTTTTAGTTTTAATATAATTTTCCTTACAGGCACAGGTCAGCTATTGTTTGCATTGTAGCAAGGGTGTAGAGCCAGCAGTGTGTTTCTGGCCTTCATATGCTAACTTCTGCCTATTAGACTGTATTATGCTGAATGTGGAAACCTAGCTTAGCTTTTTTGTCCCCTTTGATAAAATAAAGGATTTTTAAGATGTTCAGGCTTTTCACTAGAATATAGTAATAGTGAAGTAATAATTTTATTCTGGCTCCAGTTTAAGAAGAGCTGAGTTCATATATCTGTATATTGGTATATTCTCATTGCATAAATACAACAGAATGAGATCTAGACAGAAAATATCAATCTCACACTTTTTTAATTTTACAAGTGTTAGTTGCAAAGTGACTGGATTTTTTATTTATCCACTAAAACTAGCAAAAATTGTTAATTTTGAATAAATAAAATTAGCATTTTATTTAAATGCAAAATCTACTTACTATATCATAAACAAACTCTTCACATGGTGCTTAATAAAAGAACAGCTGAAATGTCTGAGAACTTTTCCCCTGTTTCCAATATGCTTGACATAAATCTTATTGACAGCAGGAAATATCTGCAGTGCAGATATAATTATCTTTTCTCACATTTGTGACACTTGTAGAGACTTGTTTGTACTCATGCCACTGTGACTCAACAGGAACTAACTCAGTACAGCCCATATCACCTTCAAAGACTGAAAGCATGCTTCTTGTTAATTAAATATGTATGCGTGCATGTCTGCAATGACAATGTATGTGATGATTGATTTTTTCTGTGCCCTCACTTCTCATTCCACTTCTATTCAGCTGTTCATTGAATGTGTTGGCCTCACTAACCAGTAGCCTCCTATGATGGAGCGATTGCACCAGTGGACAGAAGAGAAGCTACAGATGTCATCTACCCAGGCCTTTGATAAGGTCCCGCACAATATTCTTACTTCTGTATTGGACAGGTATGGATTTGTTGGGTGAACTTTCAGATGGATAAAGAATTGGATGGATGGATGGATGGATGGATGGATGGATGGATGGATGGATGGATGGATGGATGGATGGATGTTCAAGGAGTTACAGTCAATATCTCAATGTACAAGTGGAAACCAGTAACAAGAGGTCTCCCTCAGGTGTCTGCACTGGGACCAATGCTATTTCATATATTTCTTGATGATGTAGACAGGGGGATTGAGAATACCCTAAGCAGACGTGCAGCTTGGTGACACCAAGCTGAGTGGTGCAGTTGACATATCTGACATATCTGAGGGATGGGATGCTGTCCAGAGACTGGACAGGCTGGAGGCTGGAGGAGTAAGCCCATGTAAATATATGAGAGTTCAACAGGAAAAGTGTCAGTATGGACTGGGTGATAAAGGTACTAAAAGCAGCCAGGCAGAGAGAAAGAGTTGGGGATACTTTTGGATGAAAAACTGGGCATGAACTGCTATTGTACACTTGCAGGTTTAAAAGTCAACTGTACCAAAAGTAGTGTGGCTAGCAGATTGGAAAAGTCGATTTTCCCCTTCTAATCTGATGTTGTGAGACCACACCTTGAGTATTGCATCCAGCTCTGGGGTCCTCTGTGAAGGAAAGAAGGGGATATGTTGGAGTGAACCCAGAGTAGGGCTATGAAAATTATTAGAGAAATGGGGCACCTCTTTTAGGAAGAAAAGCAGAGACAGCTGGTGTTTTTTAACCTGGAGAAGAGAAGACTATGGGGACACCATATTGTGGCCTTTCAGCATATAAAAATGTCGTTCTAATTGGGAACGGCGGAAAGAACGACACGGACTCTCAAGGGAGTCAGAACAGGAGAGAATCTCTCAGTTTATTGCTACAGCCATGTTATATAGACTAGTTCGTGAAGAGTACAGAAAGGAAACTCTTATTGGTTAGTAAAGTACTACATTACCATCATTGGTCAGTGGGGTTTACCACCCCCTGACCTTCTCCTGTAAGGAAAACACGGGAATCAGAAAACAGCACCTGCAGGCTGTTTTGTGTCTTTGAGGATTGTTTTGAATCCTCCCATGAATTTCTCAGGCTAGCTTCTCAGGCAGGCCTGTCAGGCCATGGGGCCTGCAGCTTGCTCCAAAGCTAGCATCCACATAAAAACAGTCTAAAGAAAAACATGGAAAAAGACTGTTTACCATAGGTCTGTAGTGATAGGACAATAAGCAATGGTTTTAAACTTAAAGAATAAAGGTTTAGATTGTATGCAAGGAAAAGGATGGTGACACACTGGAATAGGTTGTCTAGAGAGGTTGTAGATTCCCCAGTGGTGGAAATGTTCAAGGCCAGGTTTGAGGAGGCTTTGAGCAACCAGATCTAAAGTCAAGTGTCTCTGCCCAAGGCACATGGTTAGAGCTGGAAATTTTTTAAAGGTTCCTTCCAACCTAAAGCATGATTCTGTTGTTGCAGGTATTAGTGACATCATGTTTTATTGTATTGATAGAGACATGAGAGCGGTATAGAAACAATTTTAAATTATGATAATTTTAGAATTATCTATTATCATAGAATGATAATTATTTAGAGTTATGTGATTTTGATCCTTAATATATGCTCTATAACATGCATCTTAAAATTTTGCATGTACAACACTGAATAATATTACGTTTTTAATTAATTCTAACTAATAATAAAGTATAGAATAGAAATGGAAATTTTTTTAACCTTTAGGCATTACCACATTACATATATAACGTGTAGAATTAAAAAAAAAGGCCAAAGAGCTGCACAAACAACTGTGTGTTATTATTTTTAGTGCGATGTAGTAATTGATGCCACCTTTTTCAGAGATCCATGTTTTTTCAAAAACAGGCAAATAGATATAGGTAAATATGTGACTAATGGAAATTTTAAAGTTAAATGATATCCTCCTCTGAGTTTATTAATACTAAATTTATTAATACTAAGATCTTGATCTTGCATATCTTTCTGAGGTATATAGTACCCAGTGTACACACAACCCCTCCTCACCCTCACTCTCCCCAGCAGACATTTTACTGCCAAACTACAGTAAATCTCAGATTCCAGAGCACAGTGAGGAGGCAGGAGCAGATGTGTCTGTGGAGACAGAAGCTTAATTACAGACCTCGATTGTACTAGTAAGATCCTGCTTAATTGTGCATCCTCCTTTGATAATTTACCCCAGCTGCTCTGCAGTTATAAGAGCCATACGGCATAATATGTCTCAGAATACTTTATGCTTTTAATAGAAAGATAGACAGCAATGTGCAAAATAATGCTTAGTCCAGCCCAATATATAGTTGCACATGGGAAGAGAAATCAGCTTGTATTTATTCATTTTGTCTTCTGATTAATGCAGATTGAGCACCTGAAATTATAGGATCCTCTAGATTACACCAAAGCCACTTGTTCCCCCAGTAATGTCAAGGCTCTGGATTATTTAAGGATGAGCTGCTCCAAAATTTACATTTTAAAAGGATCACCTCACTGAAACTAGACAAGAAAACAGATTGCAGTGTATTTTCCTATAACAGGGAGGGATTTAAATACATATAATTATATGTCAGCATACAGATATTATTTTACCATGTACATGCTGCTGAAATCTGTAATTAAAAGCTAACCTTGGAATTGCCAAGCTACTTGTCCTTAAAAACTTGTGATATCCCTGAAGAAGTATTATGGAGTTCTTATTAGATGAGAAATTGGTGTTTTCCTCTAGTATGCACTACCAGTAAATAATTTACAGAAGTCAGTTAATCAAGAAAAAAAGCTGAAGTAATGTAAAATTTGGACTTCTTTACTTCTTCTGTCTCTTCTTCCAGCCCTTAGTAATAAAACTGTACCAGAGTATATAGTCCTTTCTGCTAGCTCCTGTGCTTCTTAAGTTCCTGGCTGAACAAAATGTCTATAAAGGATGCTGATAAAGCTTGGAGAAACCCCATGACTGTTTTGTCCTTGAGTTCAGCCTCGTATCCCTGTAAGGAGGAGTCAGAAAAATCATTTGAAATAACTTTCTTTGCTCTTCCCTCTTCTTCTCTGCACTGAAGTCAGATCATTCAACCCCCACAATTACAGATTTTTAAGTCCTTGTTCTCACTTTCTCCAGCTTTTATATTACACAGGGGAAAATGTATAGAAGGTGAAAATCATTAACAGAAGGCCCTTAAGGCTGTGTCAATACCATTAAGGAAACTATAGCTGGTACTGCCCTGGTGATCATGTACACACATATTAACAAAATGGCCTAAGACACTTTTTTTTCTACAGTCTGAGTAGCATTTTCCAAAGTTATCTCACCATGGTTTGGGGATACAAAATTGCAGGGATCCTTACTAAAGGGTAATACAGCAGAGTGAAGCATACTGAGGGGTACAGAGTTTGAAATGCATGAAGTGAAATGCTCCATGCCACTTATCTCAGCACTAGAGCATGTTTCTTCATCAATTTTATTTAGTAGAATGTAAAATGAAAACTCATGATACAGGAAGCTACTGTAGGAACAAAGTCAACATTGCAGCTTAGTAGAAGGATCCATCCCTTTTCCTGAATTCAAGGGATACCATGTACTTAAAATGGAAAGGGTCTGAACATCTTTTAAGGAACAGAGGGAGCAATTTGTCCACACTATTCACCTCATCTGACACCTTTTGTTGTCTCTGTACATGATTCTTTGCCACATCAGGATGCCCAAAGACAGTCTTTGTTCTGTTCAGCAATGTGACTGAAATTCACCTTTTTGGTTGGTTTGCTTTGTTTGTTGGTTTTTAGGATTTTATTTTTTTTTTATTTTTATTTTTTTTTACATACTCAGAAACTGGCAGTAGCAAAATGGGAAATCTACAATCCAATTTTCTATAAATATATCTTCTATCTTCCTGCACCTCTCCTCTGAGCTTTTTGCCTCTTAGGATATTATATTTTTTATTTTGTCTTAGGAATTTCTGTTGGATTTTGTGACCAATGAGTAACTTTGTTTTGCTATTACTGTTGTTATCATCCCTTACTAATTCCCATTGGATTTCCACTTCCAACAACAATAACAGTGAAGGAAAATAGGGAGGGAGGAGATGAGGAACAGTGTTTTATGAAGACACTATATTAGTTATAAATATACATTTTAGAAGGGATGCTGTAAATTCTTTTCTTGATGCAACTATGTGCACACCTTTTTGTTACAGGAAAGCCTGTCAGGAATGTTAGAAAAGTTGTGGTCAAGCAGTCACAGTTCATATTCCTCACTTTGATTCCTAACTTCACCTCACTCTTTTGCAATGAAAACACAGAGGCAATTACAATGACTCAGATACAAAATTTGTTATTGGAAGTCATATGTTAGTGAAAAACCTCTCAAAGCAACCTCAATGAAGATGATATTTCAGTTGGTAAAAATAAATTGTTTTAAAAAATCAAATGTTCTGAAATAGGATTTTTAGGTGGAATGGTTTATTCCAATAAGATCTCATTAGGTCCACTGAGCATATTAATTGAAGTAATTAATTATCTTATTAAGTAAGAAATTACAGTAAAGTAATATATCTGTAGTTTAATTGTAAGCAACCTTACTATATCACATTGCTTTATCTTGTTCTTCAACAGCAGAGCATCTAAATCCCTTCTTTAAAATTTATATAACTCCCTTCTGATGTATGTACCTAATATATAAAGTATATATTTTTGAAGCAATGAAGATTTAAAGGGAGACATGAGACACAGAGAAAGAAACAGTGGACAATTTGGAGGAAGCTAAAAAGAATGGAAGGAGTAATGAAGCAGAAGGTCTATAGCAAATGGATATAAAATTTGCAGGCAGCAAAAGTTCCTGACTCAGTGAAAGGGACATAGAAACAGGGAGACACAGAAAAACAGTCTCAAATTAAAATAAATAAATTCTTAATAATAATTTATAATAAATAAATAAATAAATAAATTCTTAATAGTGAATTAAGAAATTCACTTGTGGCTATTTATTTAAAATTGCATCCTTTGAAATACCTGGATTTGAAACTATTTGATGAGAAGAACTGTTTTGTTTTTTATTCTATGAAAATGCATTATTAAGGTTACAACATCAGAGAATCAGGAGTAGGTTGGTGCTTAGTGTCAAGTTCTGGAGTTGCTGAATACTTATAAACATTTTAGTTTTTATGAAGCTTACTTATAAGCATTTTAATTTTCCTAAACTAATTATTTTTCATTTTTAAATTAGTCCCTTTTTTTGAATATCACTGCAGATTTTAGGCTTTTCTTTTTCATATTTATAAAACTTTGTATCATCTTGCCTAATAAAAATACTACCTGAATCTCCATCTTACACTTCCAATGGCAAAAATATTAAAATAAATTTGAAACCAAATTACCTCCTCAAACTGATTTTATTCAGGAATGTATAAAAGTATCCAAGGCAAAATTAACAAAATTAATGCTAATTTAATTTTGGTTTTATTTTATTAAATTTCATTTGAAGAATATAAATCAGTAAAATTTTCTTGCATTAATGTTATCTTCAATATTTTAAGCACAACAGAAGTTTCTTTTTATGCCGTACAGTTAAATAAATAAAATAAAATAAAGACTATTTTTATTTTCCTGTCATATACCTATGGAAGGAAAAAGAAAATGGCTTTCATCTTAGATGATGTATTTATTGATTTAAATTGGGCAAACCTTATAATTTTATTTTGTTACTGGAAAATTTTGAGCAAAAACAATCTACCACACACGTGCCATAACCAAAACAATTTAAGCAGAAGTGCATTGAAGAAGAAAATAACCATATGCAGAAGGTCTGTTTAGGACTCATGAAGAGTTTATATTCTGCTTTATTTTCAAGGTGCCAATGTTTTGAAGCTGTATCCTGAATATAGCACTTTTAAATATACTTTTAGTAGCACACGCTTATGACATTCTACTTAAATCAGTATTTCACAACTGATAATATAAGCACCTAAATTCAATGCTGAATTTTAACACTGCTCTTAATAAACTTCAACTGTTGTTTTAATGTGTTATAAGAAAAAGAAGGCGAGGTGAGGCGTGGTGAGGAGAGAGGGAAGGGAAAACAAAGGGGAAAGAGGGAAGGGAGGGAGGGAGGGAAGGCAGGAAGGCAGGCAGGCAGGCAGGCAGGCAGGAAGGCAGGCAGGCAGGCAGGCAGGAAGGCAGGAAGGAAGGAAGGAAGGAAGGAAGGAAGGAAGGAAGGAAGGAAGGAAGGAAGGAAGGAAGGAAGGAAGGAAGGAAGGAAGGTACTATTTTCTTTGGCATTTCAAATAGGATGGTGAACATGAATGTATTTTTTATTGATGAAACAGCAAATTTATAAACTCTTTAATTCTCATTGTTGTATTCCTACACATGGGACTAGCAAATTATTGGAGTTCACCTAGAGCTACAGGGGAGAAACTTTATGTTTTTCACACTATAGTTTCTCTTGCCCAGAATTGTATGAGGGTGGAAGAAGTGTAGCTGAAGTGTTTTATTGTAAAGCAAGTCTGAAATGCAAAGCAGCTGGGTGAAGACTGTAAAATCCGTTTGTGAGGGAGCACTCAGGTGAGCCTGCAGAGGAGGCAAAACTTGGGAAAACCTTTGCTTCTTCTTCTCCTGTGTTGACTTTCTCTGTGTCATGTGCCCTTAAGAAGGAATACAGAATATATCCCATTGTCAAATACACCAAGGTATGAACTGTATTTTAATTTTTTCAGACTGGAGAAAACCTTTGCACTTATGAAAGTGTGTGATGTGAGTACAGAGTCTGATAAATTAATATTCAAATACCTTTAATAAAAGTAAAGATATTACCATGTAGTTTAAACCATTTTCTTCTACCCCACATATTTTTTATTTTTTTTTATGTCTCTTATCCTAATGAAATTTAATGAGTTAATTTAATGAGTTGTACCTCAAATGCTGACTAAATACTCACATATTGATTTTGGAATTTGACACATTTTGATAGATTTAGATTTGAGCTAAATAAATGCCTATTCCTGATAAAAGAGCTTGTTGTGATTCAAAAGGTTTTAAAAGACTTGCTGGTGTGATAACATCTTATGAGTTTTCTCATTCTGAGGATTAATTAGGATCTTACTTTTTCAGGGGGGTATTACATATTTCTGTTATTTTTAAACCTATAAAATTTTATCATTTATTACAAAATAGTTTTCTCTTTTGAAATTTAGCAGATGAAGTACATGACTACAGGAAGAAAAACATTAAGTACGAGTGCAATTCATTCAGTCAATCTTCCAATTTTATGGCTCACTCTTTCTCAACATCAGTAGCAGGTTTTTTCCACACATTGCTTTGGTTGTGTTGATTTTGTTCCTGCTATTTCCACAACACATTTTCAATCAATTTTTCAGTAATTCTTTACATGAATCTATATCCAGCTGAGAGCTCTCATTCTGCAGGAATCTTTCTCATTGTGTGTAAATGGTCCTACTTTAAGTGTTGATAGAGAGCTTGGTGAGTTGTCCATATGGAGTTGCATAATATTATTTAAAATGCCACAGTGTTTTCCAAGAGGTGCAAATAGAGCTATAATTTATGACACTTCTGGATTGTTTGGAGGCTGTGTAGCATGCCATTGGACAAGCTATTAAATAGGGTCTGTAATGAATAGCATTCTTTTTTAACTATATTGAAACAGAGGTCTGTGGAACTAATGTTCTTAGAAAAGTCAGGAGATTGAGTTTAAAATATTGGGGTCTGACATGGCAGACAATATTTATATTTGCATCCTATGAAATAAAAGACCATTTTTAGAGGCAAAAAATTGAATAGGTTTTCCAGCTATCCACAACACAAATCTAAACCTCAGAATATCTATCACAGGTAAAAAATTCTAAGTTCAGGTAATTAAACAAAATCATGATCTAAGTGACTTATTGATTTATCGGTGACAAGTAATTAACAAGCGATTTGTGAATACACAGTCAAAATCAATAACAACAATACAGAAGATAAACCAATGTACTAGACATTTTAAAAAGTCAATAAACACATATTTCTAAACACCCTTCTGTAGCCAATGACCTTCTCTCTCTGTCTCTCTGTCACACGTACACACACACTCATGCCCACAAAGATACGGGTCATGAAGGTTACCAGAATACTATTATATAAACATACCAGTATATATCCACTGCCTGGGAGTGGGGGAGTCCCTCTGTGCTCAGCCTTCTGTTGGAGACCAGGGTGCCCTGACTTTGAGTGCACCTTGCTGACAAATGCACTGCTGAGAGAGCACTTCATGGGCTCATGCTCTCACAGCCAAGGTGTGGTCCCTCCCTTGTCACCCTGAGCATTACTGTACCCTGCAGTGACACCTCACTCAACAGAGCAACACTGCTCATGCTTTAATTTCTTGTTCATGTTTATTTCAAGCTGTATCATTCTTTGTTTCAAAAGTCATTTTGAAATTGAGTTTAGCTGAAACAATGAGAACTTTAGGAAGAGATTTTAAGAAGTGCAATTTACTTCTAAAAGGAAACCACAAGTCCCTGTGTTTTCTGTCAATGCTTTCCAAGATGCCGGATTACTGCCAGAGTTTATATTCACCTTTATTTTAAAAAGAGTATTATTTTCAGGCAAAACAGAAATACTTGGGAAATCAGATAGCTAGAATAGGACTATATTTCAGATTCCAGGCATCTGTCTCTGAAGTTGAGATTCAGCTCTCAGGAGTAGACAACTGTCTACAGACCTCATCTAAATCTGTTTTTTTCAAGTGAGCTCCATGACTCAAGTCTGAGTATAGTCAAAGGAAAAACAACAATAGTTAATGGACTTGATTCAGTTGTGTGCACAAAAAGTACCAATTGACACTTGAGGGCAGCTTGGCTACTTTACCGATCTAAACTGCCATTAAAAGTGAATACAGATCCTATGTATGTCCTCTGAGAAAACTGACAGTTCATGTAGTTGCTGTCGATAACTAAGGCATATAGTGACATTAAGTTCTTACTTGTAGGTCACTAATCCAAACCAGTGGAATTTATAGAGCTGTTAAGCGGGTGTGATCTGTACAAATAATATATATGCATTATGTGCATGTCCAACTACAGACCTGGGAACATAAAACTCAGAGGGTTGTAGAAATGTTAGCAAAAAAACCAAAAACAAACCTCCAAAAACTGAAAAACAAAAAAAAATCCCCAATAAACAAAAAAAAACCCAAACAACAACAATAAAAACCCCCAACAAACAAAACACATCCCCCAAAAAAAACCAAAACCAAAAACAAGCCACCAAAAAAAACCCCACCACAAAAAAACCCCAAACAAACAAAACAACAAAAACAATAAAAAACAAACAGGATGTGTTTCCCAAGGAGGTTATGAATTTTTCAAACCTCTGGTGAATATGACCTGGGGAATCTGACCAGACTTCAAAGTTTGACCTGGAAGGTTGGACTAGTGTTGGCATCCCAATGTCCTTTCCACCCTATAGTCTGTCTGTTTTGTGTATCCACTTGAGACATTTTAGGGAGAAACATGAACTACAGGCTATAGGTAAGGCAAGACTGGTCTCAAAAGTGACAGCATAAGCAGGGCCAAGAGGGTCAGTTCTGACTCCAAGCATCTCACTCCAATTTTCTTCTCAATGTTATTTAGGAAGTTGTCCATGCACTTGTAATCAGAAAGCTGATTTTTTTTAACAGAACAAAGCAAAATTCTAGAAAGGTGCTCTGGGATGCCAGCAGAAAATCTCTAAGCATAGTTCTTCTTACAGCTGTGTTATTAGTAGTTTTGTGACAACTGTAATTAAAAAAACACACATTAAGTAACCTTGAGTGAAATTATATCTATAAAAGTTATAATCAACATTGCACTAGAAAAGAAGGATAGAGTCTTTATTGCTGTAAGACTAACCTGCAAAGAAATCCTGCTGAAAAATATGTGATTGTTCTGATAAAGTCTATGAAGAATTCTGAAAGGAATTTGACAAGGTTCATCTCCAAAAGATGTTTAATATACTAAGCAGTACTGTGCCATTCTCATTTTAGCTCCCAATTATCTCATCTAGGCTCCCTTTCTGATAATTTTATCTAGGTTTCCTTTTCCATGAAAGGGTGGACCAGATGGTATTTTGGCTCTACAGCTTGTTTATTTACCTGATTTTATCCAAAAATCAGTCATAGTCTGTCTATTGATCACTTTTTTGTTTTGAAAGAGTAGGCTGACTCTGATAAAAAGAAAGGACCTTCTATGCTGTAATTTGTGATGGCTCCAACCTGAATACAATTTTTAGCAATGATTGTGAGGTCTAAAACACAATTTCCTTCCTGAATAACCAGGAATCAAGTAGCTTAGAAATACTTCTTCTTCGTGTTTCAAATATTTAATTTTGATATTTACTATATTTTTTTTAATATTTTTCTATTGACACTTTAATTACTTTATAGGAGCAGTTTCTGACATGATAGGTGAAATATAATGGCCACAGTAATTGCTATTTTAGGGAGAAGTATGTCAACTGAAAAGTCATAACAGTGCTTAGATTGTAGTAATTACTCTTAAATATTGTGTTTGACCTAAGTATTTCTATGTGTTTTATGTTTTGAACAGTTTTACTGGCTTTTTAGTGGTTTTCTTTACATTATATTTGACTTAAAGAAAGCTTTTCATAATGTCTAATGACAGGTCATAATGAAAGCAAAAAATTCCATCCCAAAACCCAGGATGCTCTCTTAAATGTTTTGAAAGATGATACAGTTGATACATTGAAGAGATAAGAAGGTTTTTACGTCTGTGATTTGGGTAGTATCAGTAAGCCATAGTTGCACATTCATTGTTTTGTAATACTTTAATAGTAAGGACTGCACACAGGTATACTGTGAAAAATACACCTTTATAAATTAATTAATTAATAACATGTGGGATAACTGATGTGAATCCAGGAAAAAGAATGGTAGTAAAGCAATTCCGTTGCATGTACTTTGCAGACGTCTGCATTAAGTCATTTTACTAGGCTTTGAAACGTTTTTCAGGCTCCTGCCTGATGTGCTTCAGTGGGAATATTTCTGGCATTATGTTTCTATGGGCAGCTGGAAAGAGAAGATGGCAGTCCTGAAAACAACAGCTTTTAAATTTGTCTAAGTCTAATTTAAACTAGATGTCTCTTTTTCACATGCTAATTGTAATGTCAGCTTCCACTGTGGAAGAACATGGCTTTATTTCCAAGCAAGGAGGTTTTGTTATAATAATGTAAGTGATTTATATCATACTAAAATATATATATTGTTTAAAGGACTTATTATCCTGTTTGAAATGGATTGATAGACTGACAAAGGTAGTAAGATGGTGGCAGGTGAGTTCTTAAGATGGTATTTTACCAGAACATAAAATGTATTCAATGTATTTTCTATTCCCAATATGTAGACTATATTGAGATAAACGCATTTACAGAGTGTTTGATTAGAGGCATATCTGCTTGCTCACAAAACACAACTATCTTCAGCCTGTCAAAGGACAGCTCACCTCCAGCTGTCACCTTGCATTTATAAAGAAAGCTTTTCTTTTTCACAAACAGATGGCCTCATGTGAATGCTCACAAGAGCCAGTGTCAAAATTTGCAATGACTGTAATGCTGCAGGTCCATGTTTAATAATACCATGCAAATCTACACTTTAATTTGTAATCTGTAGTTAAAATATATTAATTTTATTTTATTTAGGAAGATAAACTGAGTGCTGTTGAGGTATTTAGGATGGAAATATAAAAAATAATGAAGAATAATTTGGTTTTGTTCATTTATTTTTACTTAGCCTGCAATGACTATCAGAATTCCATTCTACTAAAAAAGCTGAATACCTTTAAGAAATAGCTTCTGCTGGAAAGACATCTGCAACTAGATACCAAGGCCAAAGGAACTGGACACTGTGAAAATAGAACTGTTTTCCACTAATTAAAGATCCTATCCCAAAACTTCAAACAATATCTATGTTCACAAATGACTATATGGGAAAGAAAAATGTTTTAGTAGATAAAGATTTCAGAAAGCAAGAAGCTTTTCTAATAGACCTGTAAATAACAAGAAAGTATTGAGAGAAATGTAAGATTTTATGTGATTGAACATTTTTTAAGAAGTGGCAATAGAAAAAAATCATGTGGAATGTAGACATTATAAGTAAAAATGTTAAAAGCATATAAGCAAATAAGAAAAAATAAAAGTCTATCTTGAATACCAGTAGGAAGTGAAGTAGGAAGTGAGGTTAAGAGCCAATTAAGTGTTTGCTAAGTTAATTGCATATAGGTTTCTAACTTCCATTCTAATAAAAAGCTTCTTAATAAATGTGCAAAAACAAGGCATGTGATGAAACATTAGGGCAAAAAATTGCTGCAACAAAGCAAATGATACCCAAGGGGAGGAAGAATCCAGTAACTGGCATGATAAA
Source organism: Poecile atricapillus (assembly GCF_030490865.1). NCBI lineage: Eukaryota > Metazoa > Chordata > Aves > Passeriformes > Paridae > Poecile > Poecile atricapillus. Next base: position 51,971,590 of record NC_081249.1, on the reverse strand, counting down.
GATTTATTGGGATGAGGGTACTACATTATTTACTTTCTGACTCAAAGGATCTTAGATAAATTGATTAGCTGTGCTTTAAATGACCTTTCTGACAAAAAAGGGAAAAAGTACAAAGAAAAACAATATTCCCTCATAACCCCTAGCAAGGCTAGGGAATATTCTTATGATTATTATCTAAGGCAGGACTCCTGTGAGGCTAAATAAAATTAGCCACAGAATGTTCTTTGTCTTTCATTTCTTTGAAGACTGATCTGTAGAACTTCAGTTGAGGATCTAGCTGATTTATGTATTGTCTTATTCTTCCATACTCAGTAAGGAAATTTAAAACATATTTTACGTGTGAAGAAATTAGAAAACAGCAACATCTGCTTATCTGACAGGGATACTAAGGGAAACTAAAATGAGAATGAACCTAGAAAGCTAAAATAATGATCTTTCTGATTTTCTACGTGTAGAGGGGGCTGGGGAGAGTGCAAATTCTTTTTTTTCTTTTCTTTTCTTTTCTTTTCTTTTCTTTTCTTTTCTTTTCTTTTCTTTTCTTTTCTTTTCTTTTCTTTTCTTTTCTTTTCTTTTCTTTTCTTTTCTTTTCTTTTCTTTTCTTTTCTTTTCTTTTCTTTTCTTTTCTTTTCTTTTCTTTTCTTTTCTTTTCTTTTCTTTTCTTTTTTTCCTAAAATATATGTTGATATTTGATCAAATGAGTTAGATAATGTGCTTCTCATATTTTGTTTGATTTTATATTATCCCATGTGCAAGGATACATATGATACATCTCAAAGATTTAGACAAAGATTCAGGTTATGTAGATATTGGAGACAATTTTCTATATAATTCTGAAATCTTTTCAGGATAGTATGAATTCCATGTTAGTAATGTTAATCCTCAGGAAGACAAACTAGGAAGGTTAGCTGAGTTAGTTTGATTAGTTACTAGTAGGGTAGTTTAATTTGTTTAATTTAATATTAAATTAATACCACCTGTTATGTCAAAAACCACCAAAACTTAAACACTTATTGTTACAATCCAATTATTGAGAGATGTCTCTGCCTAAATTAAATCAAACTAGACTGTATGCCAAGGTCAATTGTCCAGAATTTATTTTACAATGAATGTGAGGCAGAAAGACAGGAAGAAATAGAAAAGGTAGAGAGAGTTAAAGCAGAAGACAGTACCACCAGCAGTGTCCAGCTGACCCTTCTCCTTCAGCTTCTAGGTGCCAGGGTTCTTTCAAAATTTTTTAAGCTTTATACATTTTAGCAAAGAAAGGAATTAATGATCATTGGCTACACAGCCTCCTTATTCTAGTGATTAAATTATTCCCTCATTTCTAATGCTAATTAGTCCCATTCTCATTCTTTTTGTCCCACTGAGTTGGTGCGTTTCTTTGGCTGGTGACTCCTGAGTCAGCGGTTGTGATCTACCCCTGCCTAACTACTGTTCATCCACTCAGAGTTGATATCATCACAGTTCCTGAGTTGGCTTTGTTTGTAACTTGTAAATTCTGCATTTTTTGTGTCCAATATCAGTGATCCATTCTTCTCCCCTGCTTAGTTAACCTCCAGCTAGGTCTGAGATAACACCTGGACAATTTTAAAGCCTTTATCTTACTTCAAATTCCCAGCTGTTGTGGCTTATCTTCCAGTCCCAGTTCCAGGTATCAAGGGAAACATATTTGGGGGAGTTCCTTGATTGTTGTTGGTCCCAGCTGACATCTGTCCCATAACTTGGGGTGATCTTTGTTGGACCTGTGATATGTGTATCAGCAGTTGGTTCTTTACATGGTTTGCTAGTGTTATTTTTTGTCTGAATGCATTACCCAGGATGTGCTAAACAGATCTCACCTGTGCCAGGTCTGGAGTTAGCATCATCCTGTCACTCCCTTCTGTGCTTATCTCATGGCAAATTCCTTCTGTGGCCTTAATAGTGCTTGAGACAGGCAGCTGTGATCTTTATGTCCTTATGCTTAGGAAAAGATTTTCTAATGCTATATTTGTGCTGAAATGGTAAAAAAGAAATAATATTTTTTTCTATTATTTTCAAATTACAGGTATATCCAGCTTCAAAAATGTCTAAAAAGGAAAAGGAAAATTATTGAAGCATTTAGTCACCATGACATAGAGAGATACATGGCTTTCTTTTCATGCGAACTTTGCTACAATACATGGGAATAATTTTCTCCACTGGGAATGAATTGTATTGTCTGATATCCTAATTAAATGTATATCAGGATTTTTGTCCTCTTTTAAAGGTCTCTCTCATTTGAGATTCTATCTCTTTTGTGACTTTTCATCATTTACAAAGCAGATACAGTAGACCTTTCTATTATAAAGAATAAACTCATTTCCTATGAGCATTAAATTATACACTGAATGCATTGATCTTTTGCCATACCTACACCTAACATGTTTCCTCTCTTCTGCATGGTGATATACCGAACATTCTTGTTCTATCTCAATTTAGAATGAAGATGAAAGGTCCTAACATATTTTCATTAATTTACAAGTGAATGAGCACAGACTTGTCAGTTTACTTCTCACAGATATTCAAAAGCAAAAGACAAAAAAGACAATAAAGGTAAAAAAATGTATCTTTGTCTAATAAATAAATCACTCTCTTTTTCCATTAATGTCACTGCTACTCATAAGAGGGTTGGAAGGTAAGCCAAAGTATCATTTCCTGACCTTGGATTTACCTGTTAATTTTATCCCTGGATCTGTTTTGTACTACCACATCTAGCTATTTACAGGAGAAAGACTGAGCAAAACTTGAAGGGTATTCAACTGTAACTTCTTCTCCCAAAGTCAGTATGGATGAAAATTGCTTCAACTTTAGGTTCCCTTTACCTACAAAGTACTCCAAAGAAGTGCATTCCAGGCTTTGCACTTCTAAACATCCTTTCTTCTTACCCAAAGGCATACAACAAACTCTTCAGAGTTATAAAAACACAGAGGTACCAGTGAGATAACAGCGTAGCACTGCCAGTGCTTTGTACACTTTGAGTTGAAATATATGTATGATCATAATTCTTAGAATCATTAAGGTTGGAAAAGACCTTTAAGATCCAACTGCCAACCTAGCATCACCACCATCCTCAAGTACAATGGGTTTTGGACTCCACCATTTCCCTGGCCAGTCTGTTCTGATACTTTACCCTTTCCATGAAGAAAATATTTTCTAATTTCTCATGCAACATTCCTGTAGTGCAACTTGAAGTTATTTCTTCTCATTCTGTTAGTTGTGAATTGCCAGAAAGTAAAAACACCCACCTCACTACAACCTCCTTTCAGGTAGTTGTGGAGAGTGATGTCACCCCTGGGTCTCCTCCAGACTAACAACCTCAGCTCCCTCAGCTGCTCTTCATTGTGCTCCAGCTATGTTGCCCTTCTCTGGACACACTCCAGCACCTCAATGTCCTTCTTGCAGCGAGTGGCCCAAAAATTAGGTGATCCCACCCCTCTACTCAACCCTGGTGAAGCCACATCTGGAATGCTGTGGCAGGTCTGGGCTCCTCAGGACAAGACAGACATGGAGCTGCTAGAGCAGGTCCAGCAGAGGGTAACAGAGATGATTAAAGAACAGGAACATCTCTCTCGTGAGGAAAGGCTGAGGAAGCTGGGCCAGGTCAGCCTTGAGAAAAAACTGACTGAGATGTGACCTCATCAATGTCAGTAAGCGTCTGAAGGGAGGGTGTTAAGAGAGTTCTCTAATCATTTCCTCCTGCATTATGGGGCTTCTTTCTCCTCTCTGTTAGTTTTCCAGCTCAAGGGGCTGGGTACCTTGACAACAACCTTGATCTTGTTATTAAAAAGTGAGGTAAAGAAGGTATTAAATTCCTCAGCCTTTTTCTCATCCTTTGTTGTTATGTTTCCTCCTACATCCAAAAAAAGGATGGAGATTCCTGTTGGCTGCCCTCATGTTTCACAGGGTATCAGATATTACTCAAAGGAGACCAAGGGTCAAGGATAACAAAGAGGCTGTCTGAGAAAATCAGATTATTCTATTTATAAACCTATAACTGCCAGGGAAAGAGGTTAAAATCTGCAAAATTTCAGTTAAAAAATCCCGACAGCAGAGAAACTGAAAAGCCACAACTACAGGCTTATGTTCTTTGTGCTCATCTTCAGAAGCACACTTGATTCAGAGACTGGAGTATGCTTCTGTCTCTTGGGAAGCCATGTTTGAGATAGTAGCTGAAAATAACATGACAGCTTGAAGTCTACTTGGCTTCTTAAGATACTTTTAAAAATTTTATTTTTATGAGGAGTCCACTCTTGGCACTGATACTGCTGTAATCCTGAAGCCTAAAAATCCAAATTAATGTCAATGATCTTTTTCACACTGTATTTTCTACCTGTATTCACACTATATTCTCCTCACTGCATATACTGATAAATTAGATGAGGCTTAAAGTCGAGATCCCAACAGTTACTTGTGTAAAAGGAGTAGAAATTTAAACTACATTAATTAATCCAAGGCCAAAATTCAGGTTTTATTTTTAAGGCATTTAATTTTATGCATTGTTTAACGTTACTTAGTCAGATGGTTCTTTTTACCTAGTCTATGCCTCTCCACAGGTTGCAGTCACATATTGGGTGGAGATGCAGCCCATGGAGGGCTGTGTTGGAGCAGATACTCACACTGCAGCCCGTGGAGGACCCCATGCTGCAGCAGGTGGATGTGTCCCAAAGGACACTGTAGCCTGTGGAAAGTCCATGCAGAAGCAAGATCCTGGCTGGATCTGTGGTCTGTGGAGGGGAGCCAATGCTAGAGAAGATTTTGAGTCAAGACCTGTGGCCTGCAGTGGTTCCAGGCTGCAGAAGCCTGTCCCTGAAGGGCTGTATCCTGTGGGAGGAGACCCACACTGGAAGAGGGGAACAGTGTGAGGAGGAATGGGCAACAGAGAAAACGTGTTACAGGCTGACTGCAAGTGTTATTCCTCATCCCTTTTGCACTGCTCAGGGGGAGGGCGTAAAATAATCAGGAGAGACATTGAGCCTAGGCAGAAGCAAGGTGGGAGGAAATTTTGGGTTTATTCCTCACCATCGACACTGTTATTAATTGGAAATAAATTAAATTAGTCTTCTTCAAATTGCTTCTGTTTTGCCCATGACCATAACTGGTAAGTGATCTTCCTGTCCATTCTTAACCCATGAATCTTAAATCTTATTTTCTTCATTTGTTCTGCTGATGGGAAGGGATAGGAAAAAAAAAAAAAAAGAAACTTAAGAATAAGTCAAAGAAGTCATAGGAAAGAATGTACTGTCTGTTTTAAAGAGGAAATTTATAAATTTTCCTCAGGATTTCTTTTGAAAACTCTTATCAAAATGGATCAGTTTTGGTTTTAAGTCAAAATTCAAGGTTTCATTAAAGTCATTTAATAGAACTCTAGAATTTTTATAAAAATACTTTAATAATGAAAATCTGCTGACTTGCATGTTACTGGTGCTTATGTTTATTGTTTCCCAGCTGACCTATCTTTCATGTTATACCTCTGATTATAAGAAGTAAACACAGTCACAATTCAAAAGATCAATGTTGAACAGGTTGGCTGTATCATAGGAAAAAATGTACAGCACAGAGAGCCAGAAAAATTTATAAAAATCTCTGGTAACTAATTAAACACCCAATAACTCCTTTTTATCACAGAAGTTGCATTTCTGGAAATTTTTTTCCCCTTCTCTTTTGTTGCTCTTGTTTTTTCATAAAGCAGATGATGAAGAAAGACCTAAATTGGGTTTTGTCCAAAAAATCTGTGGCAGCATCTCTTCTTCAACTTCTCACTCCTCTAATGAGCTGAAAATGTGCCTTTCAGCCACCTCAAGTATTTGAAATATTTATTCTACATTATGTTCAAGGAAGGTAAGGAAAGCTCTCCAAAAAATTATGAAGGCAGTGCCAGCTCTCCGTTGAGCAATGCTACTGGTACTGCAGTTTCCTGACTATTCTTTGTGCTTTTTCACTAAGCCAGAAAGGGGGAAAAAAAAAAAAAATTGTGTGAGGAGATTGAGGAATTCAGGAGTATGTGCAAAGAAAACAAAAAGAAAATGAAATAGGAAAAAATATGCTGGACAGAAAACACAGAGGAGAAAAATTCCCTTAACATGGGTATATAAAGGAAAGAGATAAATTAGAGAAATATTTGTATTTAAGGAAAGGAATGTGCAATTAGAAACAGAACAAATGGAGTTGTCAAAGTTTATCATAATTCCAAGTTCATGTGCTGAAGGGTGGTTCACAGCAGAATTGAACTGGACTTCTAAAATTTGCATATTTACATTTAAATATGCAAGTCAGATAATACTTTGTTCCCTTTGGCTTGTCACTTCTGTTTTATCAGCTTGTTTGGTGAGTGGCTTTTGCAGACTGTATTACTATTCTCAGTATAGCTTCTGTCTTTGTTCAACTGCTACTCAGTATACACAAGGAAGGCTTGAGAAGAATAAAAATCTTAGCCTTTTTTTCCCACCTTCCACCTTTTTCTCTTGATCTGAGAGACAAAAAGAAGCTATCAGCTAATCAAAGATGAGTGTTTGACCCTTGATACCAAGTAAAACCATAATAATTAATTTATGCTTCCTGTTTGAATAGATTTCTTGAATACACAAATATGCAGACTGAGTTGCTCAAATCTGAAATTATAATGCCCTTTCTATAATTATGAATTCCACTTCTGGGAATAGAAGTAGACTTCTGTTTCAAAAACAGTGCATGTAGGGAGGGGAAAAAAAAAATCTAAGTTTCCTGCAGGGAACAGTTCAAGTGAAAACAAATAGACAACTAGTGCTCTTTCAGGCCAACTGGCAAATCAGGACCCAGCTGCTGTTTTTGAGTCAGTGAAGTTCAGCACCTGCAGGAGCTAGAAACATAATTATTATTTATGTACAGGTGAGCTTCTGAGGGTCTAGGGAGCTCTCAGACCTACACATTTGAATTTTTTTGCTCCTGGACTCACACATTCTTCAGAACTTATAATATTGCGTGTTGACTTTAGGACCTCTTTGTCAACTTCTGCTTCTTACTAACCAGTAGAAAATTGAATATATTGTAATTCCCTAAACTTTACTTTCAATATGGTCTCCATCCACACTCACTGCTTCTTAGATCATGTAGACAATAACAGCAGTAACAAAATACTTCTTCCCCAGGACTGAGCCAATTCTTACTTAGTTCTTCCTGAGCTCCATGCAGTGAATCACAGCCCTAGTTACCAACCTCCACACAGCTGTCTGCTCATACTAAGCACATATTTGTTTCCAGCCTGATTGGGGTTCATTGTTTAATCTACTGCCACCCAACAGAGCAGATAAGAGATATTTCCCAAGTCAGCTGTAGTCCTGCCCAGATGGATCAGAAAATGAAATGCAAAAGGCCATATAACTTCTCTCAGTCATTTTTTTGACTGTCTGAGAGACTTTTTTCACCACATCATACTCTTGTTAAATCAGAATGATAACAGTGTCTACCTGCAAAACCCAATCACACTTGATGAGGAGAAACAGTGTGCCAGGTTCAGCACATTGCAAGCAGAATCTGACGCTCCTGAGTTACAGAAATTTTAGTTGGATACATGGAAATGTAGTAGTGATAAGCCTACAGGTAGCAGAGGATGATATTGATGGTGTTCTGTCCAGGAAAACAATTTTTGTGTCATTCCTCCCATAGATTAGATCTGTTTTTTGTTTGATAAAGATTAAAGGGAAAGAGGGAGAAGCTAAAGTATACCAGAAGATTCTGATAGGCAGCAAAAAAACCCAATTGCCCAAATCATCCACATTAACATAATACACTGAAGAATAGGCAGCTGAAATGATTTTTTAAAATACTGAAATGCTGAAGAGAATAACAGCTTCCCTCTCAGCTGACAGCAGCTGCCAACAGTGTGTGTAATAATTTTTTAGACTCTGTGGTGCCTACAATAGGCGACAATTTTGTGGGTGCTAGGAATGCACCAAAGAATTTCAAACAAAATCCTCGTTTTTATTTTTCTCCCATAGCATTCCATCTTATTTTGACAGCCATAGCAACGGAGTCAAAAGCTTGATCATAGAAGTGATGGCTGCATATTTATAAAGTCCATAGCTCTTGTTTCCCAGTGGATTTTGTGTCATTTCAGTCAGAAAATTGCCTCCAGACAAATGCAATAATAAATTGGAGAAATAATTTTCTGCCTTTTCTTTCACTGTGGTGAGCCTGAACATGCAGGAAAGTGAAAAGATAATGGTCACCATGAAATGCTTGCTTTGGTAGCACTAAAATCACCTAGCCAGTGCTTGTTTCATGACAAAGCTGTCTTCACAGGAAGAACACCCCACCAACAATTAGTGTTTTCCATGATATAATAAGAGAATTAATTTTTCCTTTGAAGTAAATTTAAAAGTACTAATGTCTCTTATATATTAAGATTTGTAAACTGCAGACACATTTCTGAAAGATTTAATTACATACATTTAAATTATCTGAAGCTGTTAGTGTAAAATGGAATAAATAATTGCATGTCTGTAACATGAAATTTCTAAAACTTGGAGCAGGTGCCCAGATGTTTTGGGCATTTTATGAGTAATGATTACTAATCATCCATCAATAGATGGATTAAGAATAATTTTTAATTATTGAGTTCAGATTTACATACAACTGATCACAAAATTGTGCCAACCATCATTTTTTTGCCCCTTTCTGGTGACTGGGAAGCTGAGTCAGAATTTCAAGTAAGCTTGTCTGAATTACTTGTGTTTAAAGTAGAGAAAATTCTTCTAAAGATAAAATTATAAATGTGTTCTTAGAAGAAGAGATTAGGGTCACAACCTTGTCAGATATATACAGTTACTGCTATAAAAAAAGAATAAAGGAATGAAAGAGCTGAGGATTTTTTTTTTTTCCCCCCTCAGGTACATTCAAGTACTAATTTAATTTAATTACTTTATCCTTTAGCAAATATTGTGTCTAAGCTTCTGGTCTTCCAAAACACAACTGCCAAGGGGTGATAGGTGGGAGAGTTTTCATACAAAGAGCGCTTAAGAAGTGTTAAATACCTTAGTGAAGTCTCATTTCTTCAGCTACTGTCATAAGTTAATAGTTTGTAATACTTGTTTCCACAAAATATCACATTAATAAAAAAAACCCAAGCAAAACAAAAGAGAAAATCACCAAGGTGAGATATAGCTTTGAACATTTCGTTAAGTTTTTTATTTGTTCTCTGAGGGATAATCTTCAATAAAATTATTGCAGACTATGTTTACTTCATAAAAGCTATCTGTATGTAGAGTTACTTTGTTCTGTGCATCATCAGAGTTGTTCAGGAGTACTGTCTTCGGAGCTTTTATTTGTCTTATACAAAATGATCTTGTGAAAATTATCTTAATGGGAAAAATCACTGTTTTTATAAACTTATATTGCCTAGATTCAAAACTGTGATACTTTTTCGGACTGAACTTGTAAGTCAAAGGAATTGAGCTATCTGCTTTCACTATCAAGAAAAACAAGGACAAAGTGTTTCTTTGGTATATTTAAAAGAACACAATAAACTCCAGTTTCTGATAACACAGGAAAAATGAATTAAATTACATAAATTCTTTTCTCCACATCTAAGCCTCACTTTTAGGTATTGTTTTAAAATATAAATTTTTCTCACACTTTTCCTTATGAGTCAAGCTGGAAATGCCTTTCTCACTGTGTCTTACTTTCTTTGGTAAGTGACATTTTAGTGAAACAACTTTCTCTGTCATCGAGATATCTCTTTCTGTGTAAGGAAATGGCACACTTTTTACTTATTGCTTTTCTGTTCTGTGAACCTTCTGCTCTTGTATAGATGACATACACAAGAAATTATTCCTTTTTTTTTTATATATAACTTTTTGGGCTGCTTTAAGAAGATTCATTATTTAGCCTGAGTGCATAGATACAGTTACGTAATAACTAATAACTAATAACTAATTGCCAACAAATCTGTGTAAAGGCTTTTCTTGAACCTATTGAAGTTAATGAGAATTTTGTCATTCACTTTATTGACACCAGAATTTTACTGGAAAGCTGTTTTCTGGATCTCTGTGATAATGTTTCTTTCTGTCATGACAGAGAAGATCTAATAAATAATAGTGAGTAACTGTTGCTTAATGAAGAATTATAATTTTGAAGAATGTTTGTACTAAAATATATTTCTGCAACTAAAGAACTCTATTTGCTTTATTCAGAGATTTGATTATTTGAAGTATATTGATAAAATCTTATTTATTTTCAAAATCTTTAATGACCAAAGCTTAAGTCAGGGAAAAGGCTCTACAAAAACTGTCTGCTGATTCATAGCCAGTGCTTTCTAGTTATACAAATGTATATCCGAGACATACAATTTTCTTCAGTAAGCTAGTTACTATGCAGCTTGATAAAAGTTTATAATTACTTCCCTTAGTCTTAATGGATATTTAGATATTCAGAAATCAAACAGGCAGACAATTAAACTATATCATCATTCCCATATGGGTGATTGTTTAATCCATCATTGGCCATATGAAAAGCTTGAAAGGGGAAACCATAAGGATTGGAGATATTCCCCCTTTTGGAATGGAGAAAATCAAAAGGATCATTGAAAGTACACAAGATGAACACTTTGTAATGTAAAGCAGTTGCTATTATTCTCTTAACTAGGGCGACGAAACACTCTGTGTTGGTTGCTGATAGGGAAACCGCTTTCAAAACAGGCAACAAATGAAAGAGAGCAAGAAATCAATCACTGACTATTATTTTTTGAGTCAGCTTGTTGCTGACCATACTTTTATGTCACCTTTTAAGCCATGCAGCAGGGAAATTTGGGAAAAGGCTGAATGTATCAGGTGGCACTCTGGATGCCTGAAGAGGCGTGTATTCAAATATGCCTCATGTAGATCATCACGGGGCTGAACCATTTATGAGTAGCTCAAAGAATACAGATTATATCTTTACCTTACATGATAGGCATATCTGTCCGAGTGTGGAGATTTTTCTAAACATAACCAGTAATTAAAAATTTTATTTTGTTTAGAATATCAGTGGTAATGGGTTTATTTAAAAAAAAAAAAAGTAAAGGAGATGGATTATAAGCTTGTGTTAGGGCTTCAGCAAAAGAAATACACTGAAATGACACTTCACTGAAGTCAAATTTATGCACATTTTCTACTGGCACCAATCTTGTAGTAGAAGCTGGTTTTAACAACTTGGCATCCCCAGGGAAAATGCAGGTATATGAGTCACCTGAATGACACAGAAATAGCAGATGTTCAGTGAATATCTAGTCTCTTTACTCTGTCCTATTCTATGTGTTAATTTTAAAAGATTTTTCTTTTTTTTTTTAAATCAAAGGAGCTCAATTTGATGTTTGTACATCAGAGCATGACATCTGCTCTTTCAGATGCGAAGATACGAAATTCTCTGCTGATTTCTATATACTAATCTGTTTCTAGGATTCATTACATATTCCCTGCTCTGACATTTTAGTTTCAGGGAACTACAGCATAGAGTTTGATTCATATCACTGAAACAGTATTTTTATACATTGCTGAATTCTTGACCCTTAAAATTCAGTGGAATATTCTAGTGCGTGCTTTTTGACAAAAAAGTGTCTGTTTAAAATACATTCACATAACACACATTTAGGTCATTTGCACAGCACGTGGTTATTTTTGTTCTGTCCCACTGTTGTAGAACAGTCTCGAACAAGCCAAAAGAATCAAACTCTTCAAGTAATTTTTCCTCACAATTGTATCCCATTTACTCTCTCACTTTTCTAGGTGATGCTGTAGTTTATAGCTTAAAAAATACAAACCCCAAAAAGCCACATCCAACCCAGAGCTTTCCACATTCTTAATTTATTTTGCTTTGTGCTAGATAGCAGAACCCAGCTTCATATTGCAGCTTTGGTGAACACAGCAGATTGTTTTTCTATTTCTGTGTATACAATGTTCACAAGTCTTTTTCTACTCACCTTAAACAACAAAATACACTCTGTTTAACCTGCATTGTTGATTTTCAATTCAGAGGTACTTTCACGATGACAATGTGCTTGCTGAAAATTTCAAAATATACATAGATGAATAAATTTCCATTTAGGAAAAGGAGATTAAGACTAGTGGTATATTGTCTATATTTATCATTGAATCTTCTATAATATAAGCTTCCAATTTAAGTACATATTGCATATTGTTTAACTAAGATATTTGATAGGAATTGGAGTAGTAGTGCATTCATGTGTTTTGTGCTGACAATATGGTTCAGATTTGTACTTCATATCAGCATCATCTGCTTACCTGAACCAAATGTCCTCAGCACATCTGTGGTTCAAACGTATCTGTAAGCACCTGTATGGGCTCACTAGCTGCTCCAACACATCGTATGCACCTTACTAAGAGCTTTAGTTTGCTCTCAAAAAGAATCTGGAGGTGAAAATCTTCAAAAAAACTGTAGGAAAATTAAGTAAACAGAGATGATCTGAAAATTCAGTTTAAAAAAATCACACTCTGAATCGAAATGCTAAAGTAGACATTGCCATTAGTAAGTGATTCATATATAGGTTTATAAATACAAAATTTTCATACAGTCTTATGTTCATTATTCATTATTTCAACCCAATAGAGAGATAGCGAGAGATCAGGTTAAAAGACTGACAAATCAGGCTGGCTTCAGGTCTTAAACCTGCCTGTTGCTCTATTGGGAACGGCGAGAAGAATGACACAGACTCTCTCGTGGAGTCGAACTGGAGAATTTTCTCCCTGGTTTATTACCTCAGGTCTTTTTTATAGACCGATACGTGAAAAGTACAGAAAAGAAAACTTTTTTTGGTCAGTAAGCTAACACATCACCATCACTGGTCAGTGGGGTTCACCACCCCTCAACTTTCTCTTGCAAGAAAACAAGAAACTGACAAACAGCACCTGCAACGTTGTTTTCTATCTCTGAGGATTGTTTTAATTCCTCCTTATGATTTCCCAGGCCACTTTCCCAGGCAAGACTGAGAAAGCTATGTGGCCTGCAATTTCACAGGCATTATGCTGCCTGCTTCAGAGTTAGCATCCATACCCACATTGCTACATTTATTAACAATATATTTTAACAAATAATGTGTTCATCTGCAATGTTCATCATCATTATGGCATATAAAAACCATTAATCTTTAAAAATATTCCACATTGTCTGCAAATATACTTTACCATGCAGACAATCATCACATAATTTTGGTAGTTAAAGTCCTTGCTTTTTTCTTTCTGCCCAAAAGTTATAAAATGTTTTTTCTTAAAATATATGATTATTACATGTCTTCCACTGAAGTGCCTGCCCCAATATAGTGTATTTTTGTATTTATTTTCTGAATTATGTCTCTTTTTTTTTTTTTTTTTTATTTGTATCCTACTACCTGTATGGTTTGTACAAACGTGTTTCCTCTAAAAAAAAAACCCAAAAACCATGCTTTGAAAAAGTTTAAAATCAGATGTCTTAAAAATTTATAAACATGTTCTGGGAAAATAAATACAAAAACCAAACATACTCAAGATTAACTAGTTAAGATTAAAGGTAGTTGATGAACCCAGTGAATTTAAGTTACGAAGACAGACATTTCTAAATAATTATTTATTTCTTAATTTATTTCTTAGTTATCTATTATATGAATTCAAGTGTTTTTTCTGTTTTGAAATTATTGCTACTGAAAAAAAAAATTAAGTGCAACCTCAGCTAGCTACAGGTTTTAATCTACTGATATGAGTTTTCTGGACTGAAGTAATTTCTTAGAAATTTGACTTGAGATTAATTCAATCTAAACTCACATTTTGTAAATTCAAACATTTTTCCTTGTTTTGAATTTTACAAGTAGAAAAACAAAAAGCAAGTACTATTTTCTTATTCTTAAGAAAGACTTCTTTATTCACCTAGGAACTATTATTTATATCTCTGTAAAACACATTCTCATGCTTTTTTTCCAAGTGTAGGTATTTGGGACTGGTTGCCAGATGATCAGGAGCTCTCAGAAGCTTCTGCTCAAACTCAGTGTAAAGAATCTCTCATCCTTTATTTAACAGCAGGAAGGCGTTATTATTCTGCAACTCTTGTTGCCTGTGGTGACACCATGACCCATATTGAAAAGAGGCAGTATTCTTTAAAATAAAAAAGAAACAAACGTACAAATCCCTTTAATTACTAAAAGTATTAAATTGATCTGGAAGATAAATAAAAGGCAATAGACACCTTTAGGATTGTCTGTAACTTCACCGATTTTCTCTATTGTGCTATTTTTTAAATTGTGAAAAATAATTACAGGTATTTTCTATGAAGAATTGGAAACTCACAGGTGTCCAGAAGAGGCTGGAAGAACAGAAGAAAAGCCCTGCTGGGCCAAACTAATGCTCCCTTTAGCCCAGACTGGAGCAACAGTGGTAGTAAGATTCACTGTTCAGATTGATCATTTTCTGAAGTAGGTTTACCTCATGCTCCCAGTACAACTTCTATTTTGGACTTTGACTAATCTTTTTATGATCTCTTCATGAACTTGCTGTCCAATGGATTTCTTGATCAGTAATTTTTAAATTTAGGATGCTGCCTGGTTTTGTAGTGTCCTGCAGCAGCAAACTACCACTAGTTCATTCCCACTGTGTCAAGTACTCTGTCATATTTATTCAAATCAAATTCTTGGTACTTTAACAGAATGCTTCCAATTTTATTTGAGAACAGCTAATCAAGTTTCCTAATGATTTTTTAAACCGCTGTCATAATTATCTTCTTTTTTTTTTCCCTCACTGAATTAAGAGCACCGCCCTTTGCAGCACTTCCTCACACAACAATATCTTATGTTGTTTTGTATCCTTTTCCTACCTATCCTAAGTCCTTCTTACAACACAGAGACCAGAACTGAAAAAGATGATGAAATGACCTTACCTCTAGAAAACTTTGACATGCCCATACCTCGAGTAATACATTGCCTTCATGAGAAAAGCCTGAAAATGCAGTCAATCTTCATGAGCCTATGGTTTCAGGTCTGTAACTGTAATAAACAGTATTTTAAATGTTATTTAATTTTAACGGTGTTATTTTAGATCTTTTCTCCTAATAATACAATTTGTTTTTTTAAAGTCAGTGGCAGGATACTTCTTAATTTTCATTTTGCCAGCAGCCTGTTGCAGGAGAAAAAAAGGAAAAAAAAACCATAACAATAGTATCAGCATGTAAGACTGATATAAATAAAGAATTACTGTGCAATGATCTTTAATTTGGTATGCACTCTGAAATACAAAATAAATTTCTAAGAATCCATAGCTCAATGCTTTATGGTTTTTGATCACTAAGAAGAGTGGAAAAACCACCCAGACTCTTACTCTAATGCATAATTCACATTTTTAAGGCAAGGATTTTGTTATAGACTTGATTAATGAAGATACAATTCTTCACTTCTCACAGATTTTCTGCTTTTTTAGAAGATAACTGGAATAATTTTAAGACAAGGATCAGAGACAACTGTTATCTCTTTATGAAATATGTCATATATTGTAGTCACAAGTTAATGAACAAGTATCACTCTCCACATTCTTTATTGATAGGAAGAAATATTTTGCCTATAAAATATATCTAAAATATAACATATATCTATTGTATATATAAAATATAACAACTTCGCTTAGAGAGAGAGAAAAAAATAATTAGTTCTATTTGCATAAAAATTGCTGTTCCTTCATAAGAAGATATGTTTGCCTATGCTAGTGAAAGCTCACATAAGTGGCTATCACATTTAGTGAGTCATTAATTTAGAGATGTGTGATAGCTGGCATCTAGAGACCAAGTAGTTTCTCAAAAATCTTGTATATAAATTATTCTTTGAAGTGGAACACAAATAAAATAACTTTGTTTATTTTTATATATAAAACAAATAGAGGAGATTTAAAGAGACATTTATTGAGTCAAACTATTTCAAACTATAATAACTAAAGAGATATTTAAGAAGAATGGGTTTTGAAAACCATATTTTGCACTTGTTGTTTTCAATAGAAGAGTAAGCAAAATAAACATGATTTAGAATAATATGAATTAGAATTCCAGAATATTCATCTATTTTCTGTAGTATTATCTAAGCTATCTTAAAAATATGATTTATTAAAGGAGAAAATCCTATATTGAGTGAGCATTAAAATCTTGAAGCATGAATTACCATGAATTGATGTTTTACCAGATCTGAAATGCAAGGAAAAAATCTTATATATTTGTAATTACTCAATCACTAAAAGGACTGTGGATAGTTTTAGGGGACATGCAGTCTTCTAGTCACTTTGAGAATTTACAATATTTACGTTATTGGGCAGTAGTCAGGCACAAGATCCTCAGGGATGTGGTCATTATCCAAAGTCTGTCAATGTTCAATAAGCAATTGGACAACTTTTAGATATTTGGTATAATTTTTAGGTTGCCTCATATTGATTCAAGAATTGGGCTCAATGATCCTTGTGGGTCCCCTCTAAATCAGGATAATTGATGATTCACTATTTGCATCTTTGGTATAATCACACAGTTAAAGTCAGTTGTGCCTTTGAATAAAATATTGAAACATTAACTTGGTCATAATTCCGTGTATTTTACATTTAGACAGACAGGTTTTTGTTTGAAAAAAGAGAATTTGTCTATCCCTACTAATGAAAACTAATGGGCTCCCACAATTAGTTTCTAGGAGCATGGAAAAAGAATCTTATTTGTTGACTAGAATATGAAAAGCAGGACAAGAGTACAAAATCTAAATCAGATTACAAAAAAACAACCCAGCAGCTGTGGTCTGAAACCTTGAATTTCAAAGTTGCATTGTGGATGACAGCAGTCTTACAGCACAGTGTTATAAAAAGAATAGAAGTTATTACAAGGAGAAGAAATATCTCATTTACTCTGGACACGGTGACATTGACCTTCTACAGGAAGCTGCAGTCAGTTTGACAGACTCTGCGAAGTGATGATCTCACTAGCCTAAAGAGTGAAAGAGGATACACAACATACTCTCAAGGAAACCATTTTTCAAAATGAGTCTCTACAGAATGAAAGAAACTTTAGCGCTTGTAACAAAAACAAAAGAATGCTAGGATGGAATTCACCTCATTTAACTTTTTCCCTGTCTTTGACTGCTGAGCTGGCATCCCTTGAGTAACCAGGCTGATATTGGAGGCCTGAGGTATGTTCCTATGCAGTTTTTAGGGACAAAGTTTCCACAGGTTAAAGCACAATTAGGAAGGTATTTTGTAAAAAATACCACCCACGTGTAAAAGACAGCAACAGCAGCACTAAATTTATACAAGAATGTTTGCACATTGACTCACTACACCCATCAACAAGCAACATTTTGAAGCAGTCTGCTGACAAGTAAAGATTAAACAATCTGGGAGATGGTCCCCACCTCATAAAGCTTATCCATCCTCCACCACCCCAGCATGGAGCAGAGGCCTTCACCCTTGGGGGCACCTGTCTCTCTGAAATCTGAAATACCTATGAGCAAGAAAAGAGGAAGCAGAGAAAGGCACTTTTCTGCAACATTTTAGTACTATGCATTATTAACAATTCTTATGCACAATTTGACATTTCAGAATGCATTGATGCAATTATTGAGCAGTAGCTAATATATTTAATTCATCCTGATCTAAGCCATGATATGCCCTCATAACAGGTATTTAAAAGAAAAATTATCTGTGTACATATTCATGCTCAGTCACACTGTATATGATGTGTGCATACATCTAGGTATATATGAATTCCATATATTATGATTTTGTCATAAATAACTTTCTAAAATAATTTTTTTTGTCAACATTCATTCTGCATCCAGGAAATAATGATGAACTGCTGAAAATTGTGGTTGCCACACCTTTGAACATGCATATGTTTATCTTGGAGCAAATCCTCAACTGCTTTCAAGATTTTGGTTTCATCCCCTTATCTACTTGGCTCTCATGCATTTTACCATTCTTACTTTAAAAGAAAGGTGGTTTGTTTTTGGGGTTGTTTCTGTTTTGTTTCTTTACCAATCATTTTGCTATCCCTATCTTGCAAACTAGTAGACAGTGAGACAAAAAGAACTACAACACCAGCGCTTACAGCCAAATTCTGCTTTGGTATTTCAACTCTACACTGTACACTAGCAATAACCAAAGACAAATTCCCACAAATAATTCAGTCCCCTGATAATTTAAAACTGAGTTAGCTGTAAATTAGATTATATTACTTTTAGTTGTTTGACACACTCTTTAACATCCTTACACTAAGCACATAAAAGGTTTGACATTTCACTGCTTTTGGAAACCTATATAAACAAGGTTTTAACTTAGATTTTTATTAAACTAATTTAACAAATAGTAACATTTCAGGAAAAGAATTTGAAGTTGTTGTTTTATATTATTAAAATACATATGTATAGAAGTTTAGCTTAGTTCTAAAACTGTATTTGTCATCCAAAAACAATTATGGTCTTGTTTCAAGAGCAGTGAAACTTATGAAATCTGATGTTCTATGTCCCTGTATCTCTCCTGAGAGCAGTAAATCTGTCCTACTGAACACAGATATTGCAGTATTATAAGGGTGATTTAAATTCCCTTAGATTTTTTTTTTTTTACTTCATTTTATGGCCCACAGATACCATCTGGTCAAGTAACATTACTGTTCGTTTGTTATTAGGAATCAATCGCATTCTTTGTGGTCAGCTGAGATGCACAAGGACCAATAGTTCAGCTTGAACTTTAAAATAAATATACATTTAAAAAAATAACCTCACAAACTTCAGTGAAGTAGAGATTTTATAACTACAAATTAAAATAATTTCTCAGAGCTTCACAATTCCATACAAGGTACCATACTGTGTTCTTTACAGTATGCATGCAAGTTTTCAAGTTGTTAGTTTTATAAAATAACTTTTTCTGAGCAATCAATTCTTTCATAGTTACAACACATGTGATCAATTTAAACATTTTTTCCCTAAAATTGCAGTTTCTTTTCCTTAAAATTGCAGTTTATAGTTCCATTTTAGTCCTTATGATTTTGGGATTTAAAGTTTTCATAACTCTATCAAAGTGCTATTGCTGCACAGAGAAATTGTTGTGTAAGATATTTTACACTAAAATTATACTGTTTTGGGAATTCTCTTGTGCAATTGCATAATCTATAGACCTTAAAGTTTCTAAATAAAAATAAGAAAAAACTGATGCAAAATAATTTTTCAGGTATTTAGAAATATCAAATTTCAGATACAAAAGAGGTGAATTTCTGGGGAATTAATATAACTGTGAAAAAAAAATTCGAAGATGATTGCTTTATTTTTATATTTACATTTTTCTATCTACACACACACACATATATTATACATGCATATAATATATTTAAAATAATTTGTAAAACCAAGGTATTTTTAGCGGGTGACTCCTATTACAAAGCAGCACTTTTGACACCATTTTAGCAGTATTATGCAACAAGACCCTCTCTTTTAGCAGCCCTCTTTTACCTCTTTGAAGTAAACAAAGTTCAGGATAAGAACTCAATACAGTCTTGTGTTGATATCATGAATTCACTGAAGTCACTGCCAGAATTCACTTTCGAATTCTCGTTTTCAAGTCCATCACATAAAAAACACCAAGAAACCAAAATATCCTGTACAGCTGTGGAATGCAGATTAGGAAGAACTACTTCTTCAGTGCCAATTACCCACATTACAGGAAAAGTACAATTGGGGAGAATACCTTTATAACCTCTACCAGCTTTGTTTCCCTTTTGTCACCAGCTGAATGTAATTTCTAATAGTGTGCAACGCTAATGAGACTGCCCTTTCTGTTGATTTGTTATATTTTTAAAGTAGTTTAGTTTGGGTTTTTTTGTTTTGATTTTTTAGCACCATTTCCTCACTTTTTTCATTCACAATCATCTATTTTTCTGTAGTTTTCTGATCCAGGAGATATCCAAAGAAGGCTGAAATGTTTTTCCTTCACTTATTAAATAGTCTGTATCTTTACTCATAAATTTCCATGTGTATGTTCTTCCTGTTCTCTCCCCCATCCCAACAGGAGCAGAGAAAATGAGTGAGTGGCTTTGTTACTGGCCTGTCAGCTCAGCACAAGGTCTTACCAAAAAATGGTGCCCTGGGACAAATTTTTAAAGCTCAGAAAGTCTGAAGAATGATAATTGTACATACTTGTAGTAAAACCTACAATTAGGTGATATGATGTCCCCAGAAAGATGGTCCCAAAAGCTGACTTCTTGTGTTAATTGATTCCTATTAATATGCTTTATTAAAATAATATTTGGGTTTAAAAAGAGGCAAACAGGTTTATTTTTTTTGTGAAAATTTTGAAAACACCTTTTGAAATTACATTAGTTTCACAGTTCAGGATTGGTCCTCTGGGTAGCTCTATAGCTATTTCAATTCGTAAATGCCCTTTAGGCCTTTTAAGTAACTTGACATTACTCATAATTTTAAGGCTTCTTTGTTTGCTTTCATTTAAATTTATTCTACTCATATTCAGGTAGTTTAACATTTCTTGGTATGCTGACAGCATTTTCTTGATGACTGCTAGCAAAAGAAGTTTGATTAATGGCATATGTCCACAAAGCCTGCAGCTTTAGGTAAACTAACTATTTCATTCTCTCAAATAACATTTCTTGCTGCTAATATGTTAAATATTGGAGATTATGCTTATCAGAACAAATAAGTTCTAAACTAGTTCTGAAAGTCCAGCTCTAATTCTGTGATGGTAAAATGACAGCTTTTTAAAAAAAGTAGGTCAGTGCTGAATACCTTGAAAATTTCCAGAATCTAAAATTCTTAATCGGTGTTTATATACTCTGCTTTGCTGCAGAGGTATAGAGCTAAAGAGGCTATCAAGTCAGCCTAGCCTGAACTTTCTCTCTCCCAATTACATATGATATGATATATATGATAGCCTTCGTTGCACTCTGGAAAGGCAGACAGGTAACCGATTGAACCTGGTGCAATCTAAACAAGCCAGGTTATCCTCAACGGTTTAAACATTTAAACAGTTGAAACTTACCAACTAAACGCATTTAGAGTAAGAAAGGCCAGCAAATAATTGCAGAAGTAGAGGCATAGAAATTTCCAGGAGGGCAAAAAGTAACTAACACCCTGCCCCTTGACCAATATCATCATATAGGCAGGCCCACATCAACCCAGCAACCTGCAGGGCACATTACTGCCGGGTAAGGTCTGATTTTCTCCAGTTGCAATCTTTGGTGGACACAAGGCACAGCACAACTCTTACCCACATCTGAAAAGCATTTGTGCTGCTGGCTTTTACTGCTGGCTCATCTACACATTTAGTGTCTGCCCATTCCAGTAGGACCATGACATCACTTATCATCCTGTATTTGCTATCCGTGACCAGATGAATCACTGTATGACTCACAGAGTGGCTGAGAGGCTGGACATGACCCAGCCATGGGCACCCCAAGCCCAGAGAGCCAAAGGTGTCCTGAGCTGCATCCAGAGCAGCGTGGGCAGCAGGGCCAGGGAGGGAATTCTGCCCCTCTGCTCTGCTCTACTGAGACCTCACCTGGAACCCTGCATCCAGCTCTGGGGTGCCAGCACAGGGAGGAGATGGACCTGTGGGAGCAAGTACAGAGGAGGGCCACAAAAATTATCAGAAAGCTGGAGCACAGCTCCTGTGAGGAAAGGCTGAGAGAATTGGGATTGTTCAGCCTGGAAAAGGGAAGGTTTTGGAATAACCTAATTGCAGCCTTCCAGTACCTGAAGGGAATTTTCAGAAATTATGTGGCAAGACTACAATAATATGTAGTGACAGGAGAAGGGTGAATGGGTGGCTTCACATTGACAGTGAGTAGATTTAGATTAGATATTAGAAAAAGCCTTTAGTGTGATGGAGATAGAATACTGGAACAGGCTGCCAAAGGAACTTGTGGACGCCTCATCCCTGGAGGTGTTCAGAGCTCGGCTGAATGGGGCTCTGACCAACCTGGTCTAACTGAAAGTGTCTCTGTCCATGGCAGGGAGGTTGGAACAAGATGACCTTTCAAGGTCTCCTTCCAACCCAAACCATTCTACAATTCTACGATTCTGCTATTGCATGGGAATGTTATTGCTCCTCTTTCTTACTGCCTCAGTAAATCTTGGTTTATAATGTGTTTTTAGACTCCGTTACTCTTAGAACCACACCAATAAAGACTGAGAAGAGATAATCCCTCTCTGAAGATAGTGACAAGAACAGGGGATGTGGCCACACCACCACACATGCTTCAAACCATCTAGGTCGCCTGCTCTGTCTAATCTGTGGACTACTAGATGTCACATGAAAGCAAACAACACAGGTTATTTTCTACTTGGAAAACAACTTCAAAGTGGACTGGGAATACTACTGTGGCAGGACAATCATCAAAATATACCTTCAGATAATTTCTCCTACCAAGCATTGGAGTTGAGCAATATTTGTTGGTCATTTTTATATGCTTTTTTTACAGTAACAATGAATATTACATTGAAGATATACCCAGACACATAGTAAAAAATGAAGTTATGGCAGAGAACAGGCCTAGACTTCAAGGCACCATACTGCACTTCCTGGCTCAGCTGTCCCCATCAAATAGCTGTATAATATCAACTGAAAATAAAATATTTTCTTTTGAAGATGTAGCAATTCCCTTATGGGATGAACACTTCATCCCACTGGGATGAAGTGCTCCACATTTACCTATCTCTACTTCTCCATTCCCTTAAGAGTTTATATATAGACAATGTAGTGTCTCTGAGCAGTGGTAAATAGTTTATGAGCCATATTGAACTCAGGAAAATTATTACAGTTCCTCTACAACTGTTTTTGCTGAGATTTTTTAATATTTCATCTATGGTGCTGAATTAATAAATGTATAAAAGCCATTAGAGATTTAATAAGGCAGCACCAAGCAGCACCTGGATCTTTATCATCAGTATAAAGTGCATAAGATAGATTTAGAGAATGAACACATTTATTATTTAATGATGAGTTTATATATCTTTTTCAATTGAAGGCTAATATTATTTTGTCTGTCTTGGCAAGCTAGTTACAGTAGAATGAGATCCATATTTCTCAAAATAGCTGCTTTTAGTACTTTAGCATTCAGTGGTACATAGAGGAAAATATATTTTATATTATCCCTTCAGAAAACAATTGAAGTCTAGGAGAAAAATGTCAGTTTGAAACTCCTGGATGGAAAATAAAATTCTGAACTCCAAGAACATGATATTCAAACTCTTCTGCTTGAAATGTCACTGCTGGCCCTCTGTATCAAATGCCAGACTGATATAAACAGTTACTGAAATAGAACTTGGAAAATGACATGTAATACTCCAAACAATTACAGTAATGCACTGTCTAGGGCCACTGCTGTCTTATTAGAAAGAGAATATCACAGAAATGGTGATTCAAGTTTTAATAACATTCTGGACAAATTCTGCTTTTGCTTATAATAAAATAATGGAATTATGTGCTAGAAAGAAGTAAACTATGGTGCAGGCTAATACAGATATAAAAATAGAAGAAGCTGAAATAATGTTCAGGCTGAGTAAACAGCCTATTAATTCAAGCTGTTTTTTTCAATAGGACAAGGTACCTAAGAAGACTATTTGTACTTTGGCCCACACTCAGTCTTTTTTTCCCCTGCTATAATAATTTCTTTTTTTTCCTTTTTTTCTTTCTCTTCTCTTCTCTTCTCTTCTCTTCTCTTCTCTTCTCTTCTCTTCTCTTCTCTTCTCTTCTCTTCTCTTCTCTTCTCTTCTCTTCTCTTCTCTTCTCTTCTCTTCTCTTCTCTTCTCTTCTCTTCTCTTCTCTTCTCTTCTCTTCTCTTCTCTTCTCTTCTCTTCTTCTCTTCTCTTCTCCGAACCTCTCCTCTCCTCTCTTCTCCTCTCTTCTCCTCTCTTCTCCTCTCTTCTCCTCTCTTCTCCTCTCCTCTCCTCTCCGAACCTCTCCTCTCCGAACCTCTCCTCTCCGAACCTCTCCGAACCTCTCCGAACCTCTCCGAACCTCTCCGAACCTCTCCGAACCTCTCCTCTCCGAACCTCTCCTCTCCTCTCCTCTCCTCTTCTCTTCTCTTCTCTTCTCTTCTCTTCTCTTCTCTTCTCTTCTCTTCTCTTCCTCTTCTCTTCTCTTCTCTTCTCTTCTCTTCTCTTCTCTTCTCTTCTCTTCTCTTCTCTTCTCTTCTCTTCTCTTCTCTTCTCTTCTCTTCTCTTCTCTTCTCTTCTCTTCTCTTCTCTTCTCTTCTCTTCTCTTCTCTTCTCTTCTCTTCTCACATATTTTGAGGACTTTGAGTATCAACAGATAAACCTGAAGTTCTGGGTACATCTGAAAATGGATACCTTGCCTCAATAAGAAATAGCAACATATATGTGACACAGAATTAAATGTACCCATCCAGTTATGTCCAATGTTTCTTTTAACATCACAATGTTGAGACTTTTAATATAAATATCCTTAATTTTGTTTTTCAGAATGTGGTCGGTATTTTCAGAATGTGCCAACAGAGACATACACTAAATGAATGAAAGGCATCTGAGAAGCACTGAGTTACGATCTATTGCGCTCTAGTATATGTAAAGAAAATATGCAAAGGCTGGCAAACCTTATGTCTCTCTTACACTATTTGAATATAAAATAATGAGAAAGTTTGTAGAAGCCTGCATGTCAAATATCAGCCTCTGTTAGGCAATCATTCTCCCTATAACTTTTGTAACTTATATAACTGATAGAATACTTTGTCATCCACAAATAGTTATTACGTATATGAGGAAGTGAATTCTTTCCACTTTAGACTCATAGTGGTTCAGTAATACAAATATCTAAACATTATCAATTGAATTGATTTCCTAATTTGTGAAAGAGTAAATGAAAAGAGTGTGTGCATGTTGAATTTTTTCATAACTTACTAATCTAATGCTGAGTTGTAATGCTGTGACCCTGGCTACAGTAAATTTAGATATTTTTTATTTCACAAGACATTGCCTATTAATTTCTGATTTTCTGAATGCAGGAAAAAAACCAAACAAACAACAAAACAAAGAAACCTAATCCAAACTAACAAAACAACCCAAGGGAGAAGAATCATTCGAAGTGATGCAGTGAGTAATACTCAAGCTATCAGCTGTTCACTGATTTTCTTATAGGTGAAAAGTAATATCCATATCTGCAAAAAGCTTTTAGATTACATATGCTTATCTTGTTATATTTATATTAGTGCCTCAAAGTTAAATTTTGTGGAAGAAAAAAATGCATTTGTATTGCTGACAAACCTGATACCATTAAATTTTACCTTATCAAGTAGTCATTTTGAACCACCTAAATGTATTACTTTCAAATGCATAGAATTTTATACACATGCATTTTTCTAGCTTTCTATTGTTAGATAAAACTGTTTGATTAAAATTTTTGAGCTTCATGTAAATATTCATGATTAAATTAACATTGATATATTCAAATCAGAAATTACTAACCTCATCAAAACTGATATATGTCCCAAAACCAGTATGACGGTCATTTTATGAAGTGGACCTAGTAAGCACAGACCCTTGGCCCAAGACAAGTTAGTGCTAGTGCTCTTTGGAGCACAATTAAATTACAGTACCAGGCAGTTTTTGTCCCTGATGACTTATTTGTTTGCAACACTGTTATTCTAGAAAATTAAGGTTTGTCCACAGAATGAGCCATTAAGCTGAAAATACCTTCTGCAATTTCTTTCAGTTTTGATTCTGCATGTATTAAAATCCACATGGGAGTATGAATGCATATTGTATTTTCAGTGTCAATTTCTAATGCAAATGTGCCTAATATTATAACATTCTTTTCAAGACATTAGTTGTATAGAGCAATGTTAGTATTGATTAGATTTTGGCATTGGCATGGTCTTTAAGGTACTGAGAATTATACAATTAAATTCTTTTGATAATTCCTCCTGCAAATTTAAAATGTGTGCAGACATCCTGTTAAGACCAATACAATTTGCTATTTACACTGCAAATTCTCAACTATTGTGCTAAAAGACACAATCCCCCACTTAGAGGACCTATGGAGCACAAATCTCCAAAATTTTTATCTCCCAGGGTCAATGTAGCAGTCTTGTCCAACATATAGTAGAAGAAAATGACTAGTTTGAGGCATGAATAATAAGAATCAGTCAACAGTAATCAATGAGCATTTATAAGTGATATGGAAGTGCAATTTTATTTCTGTAAAGAGACTCGGTACTTCCACATAATCCGGGCAACAACAAAGATGGATGTATACTATCCATGGAATTAGAAACATGTAAGTATTGAATAATTTGATCAGTCTTGGAGAGTTTTTCTCAACCTAGAATTTATCTGTTTCTCTTATGAATTATGCTAAGAATTTTTTTAAAGTCTTGCTTTGATGTATGACATTGATATATAATAAGGAATACATATACTTTGATATATAATTAGGAAAACATATACTTACTGTGACAGGTTAATATGATATTCCTTTTAAAAATTATTCTGCCTTTTGAGACACAGTTATTTTAGGGTTTTTATCATACAATGTGATTAATTTAATTTTCCTGGAGTAAAATGTCTGGCTATACCAATTTTGTTTTAAGTATATGTAATGCAAAATATGACATTTATTAGTCAAGAGATTACTGCCTTTATCACTTAGACATAGGTAAGGAGCTTATCTGAAAATAGCATTTTGAAACTTCTTTAATATATTAACAAAGCTTCTACCTAGGTACAAGACCCTAAATCTTATTAAAAAAATATTTTCTATCCTTTTCAAAAGCTTATATAATTGAGAAATGAGTGGAATGAGCTATTAATTAATTGTGACTTGTTGTCTGTTATTAACTTGTCTGGAAAACTTTTTTGAACTAAGTATGATATATGGTGTGATATTACAGTGTTACTTGATGGGTTCTGCAAAAGCTTAATAAAAGGTAACTATAAAGGTAATCTTTTTCATTTAATTCAGATATTTCTGCTTTTAACCTTGGACTAGGGACAATTAAGACCAAGAGGAAGTTGAAATAGTGTTTTTCCCATTCTGTCTAAGTAGCAGTTAGAGTAATTATCTTGAATAGGATTTTTTATTGACACAGTTCACATTGGTCAAAGACAGATATCTTACTTTTGGGCCTAAAAGCCCACAAACTTTCCTTTATGGTGTTGTAATCTGAGCTGTTCGCTATACATGAGCTTAGTCCTCAAAGTTTATTTTTTTTAATATTTCCACATGTACTTCTGTTGAGAACAAAATAAATGGATAAATAAAGCACTATGGGAAGTATTTAGAGGTCAGGCTCTCTCTCTTGCCCTGATTCTGTACTTACCTAAGAACAAAGCTGACCTTGGGAGTTTAAATACTTCAGAAACTAATCTGACTTTCAGCTTATCATCTGGTTTAATGGTAGAACATTCTTTATACAACTTGTTTCTATCATATTTATCATAACATTTTTGTCCACCCAATATCCAGAGCAGAAGGCTGTTGACACTCCAAAGTAGAAGCAGACTGTGTAAGATACATTTTATTTTAAGGAAGGCAAAAATTCAATGTAACTAAACTGAAAATGAGTATCAGGTCAGTGTGTAATATTGTCTATGTATTTTGGTTTTTGTTTGGTTGGTTTTTTTTTTACATTGGAAATATGTAAATTATGCTTTTAAATTCCTTTAAATTATCCTTTAAAATCCTTTTAATTTAAAATAATAATAGAGCAATGTTATCTGCTATTTGGTGTAACTCTCTCATTCTCCTGTTTTCTATATGTCAGCTTTTGCTTTTACCTGACAAACAAAACAAACCAAACAAAACCCCCCAACTTTATTTCTGTATTTTAAGAAATACAGTTTAATATCAGATCTTGATATATCTGTAAACTAGAAACAGACATTAGCAAACCCACCTTAAAATGTAAAATACAATTTTCTCAAAGGAGAACATTTAGTGAATGATAAATACTATAGAATGTCACAATTTTGGGGGAAAATAACACTGGCAGAGCTGGTAAGACAAACAAAAACTCAAATATACATACAAAAGATGTCTTATTTTGTAGTTATATTCCTATTCTTTCATTACTGTCATATAAAAAAAGGTAGTTCAAAATCTGCACTATAGTTACACTTATATAAGCAATACTGGCTCTTAATATATATTCAAAGAAGGTTTCTTTGCCTCCAAAGTGTCACTTTTATGTCATCTGGTCTCCTTAGCAGTTGATCCAAAAAGCAAAGTTCATTTCAATTATTTCAGCATCCTTCAGTACCCTGTCAGTAAACAAGCAGTTTGAAGCCTTCATGGCTACGAGCAAGATCCAGATTTGATGATAAAGGCTGAATGAATGGTCAGCAGCGGCTGGGGAAGACAAAAACCTGTACCCTTCATCCAAAGTGACATGGCTTATGGCTCTAGTATATAAAGTACTTGTTCCCTGCATTAGACTGAAACTCTTGCTTACAACACATTTGTCCCCATTAATTTTGAGATGAAATCTCACTTTCATGCTACTAGATCGTTTTATGTGTTTTGTAATTTCTAACTGTTAGGGTATCATAAAATTTATGTTCAGATACCATAAACCATTGTTCTAAGAGAAACGTTTTCCTCTGTTCAAACTCAAAACAGACTATGCCAATCCAAAATGCTTCAAATCAGTCTTGAATTGTTCAGGCAGACCTACAGAAAATAGTTGAGTGACCACTTAACTATGTTTGATTTTGACTACTCTCTCTGGCTCTGATCCTGACCCTGATTTGCCATTCCCCACCCTGGGTCCTCCTTGCTGTGGTCACTTGCATCTGCTTTTTTATCACACAATTCTTCTGACTCAACTTCCTTGTTGGGCAGCCAATCTTTGTTGCTCCCTAATACTTGTAAACTAATCTCTGAACTGGGGAACACTTTTCTCTTGAAGAGCAGGGTTATTATCTTGCTTTTTGCTGTGATCACTTCTCTTAGCATTCTGAATGTTACTGTCTTATGCTCTCTGCAGCCACTGTTGCTACCAACCTATTATCCCAGAAATTCTGCTGAAAGCTAGAATTGTACAAGCACCAAAATGGAAGTATATGAAACAACATGCTTTCCCTACCTCCTTTAGCTGAAAAAAGCCTATTTATAAAGTACTTAAAAGTACTTAAAGGAAGATTGTATTCTTTAATTCTGACATCTCTTCTTGTGCTAAAGAAAACTAGTTCACAAGGAGTGCTTCAAGGGTAAAGAAAGGTTAATGAGATTCCAAGTTGCTTCAGTGAATAAATACCATGGATAAATGATATTTTTTTTCATGGATTAGGTAGCATGACAGCATACAAAATGTGATATACTTGTGCTGTTGCTTTCTACAGGAAAAAGGTATCATATTTACTATTTTAACTAATGGCTATGCAGAATACATGAGCATTTATGAAGTTAAGTGCGATGCTTAGCTGCTTAAAAAATGGAAAGCAATATTAAAATAACGCTCTCTATATTACCTTCCATTGCTTTTTTAAGATACCCAAACAGCTTATTTGCCTCCTTCACCAATGGCTTCCCAAAGTGCACATGAACAATTGAAAAAAGCCTATAAGGATTCTGGATGGCTTAAAATGATAAAGCATGCTACTAAAATATTTTAATAACTTTATACATCTGAATGTTATTTGGGAACTGCATCTGTGCTTTACCTTGAATTACAGATATTGCTGGGAATGAAAATGCTAGACACAGTACACCATTAAAAATTCCATGACTATAAAGGGTTGGAATGTCTTCTGAAAGATGATAATTCCTGACAAGAAATGGTTGAAAACTTGATCTCCTCAACAGAAAGTAAGCAACTAAAATAACCTCCCGCACTATCTCTGCGACAAATAATGTCAGTATTTAACTTTCTGTGTATCATATCTCTCCTCATCCAGAACCTTTACTTCCTGCAATAACTTTATGGCAGGACAATGTTCAGTTAAATCTGTGGGGTTTTACAGGTAATCCTCTTCTGTAACCACCCCACACTAACTCTTCCCTTTGTGTTTTCCTTAACTGATAGTAGAATTCAATTTTAAATAGGACCAATATCCTTTTTTTTAAGTTAGTAAAACACAGATGTAAAATTGCTGTCAAATTTCTGTAACATAAGAAGGAATACCTGTATAAGGAATTGATAATGGAAATCTGACTTGCACTTTTTCTAACTAGCACATATTCATAGTATTAACTTACACAAACCCTTGGGATGCAAATGAAGGAGACCATGGGATGGGTAATGCACATGTGATCAAAGTCACTAAACCCCAACTATAACATGTCATTGGTCAGTCACATTGGGATGGGCCAAAATTTATAGAATAAAAGGAATGCTTCAAGGCAAAAAGAACTGAAAGGGGAAAACATCCCTGCCTGTTCAGGGTCCATCAATGGACTGTGTCTATTCTTCTCCCCTGAAGGAATGTCTTTAGATGAGTTTTGAACCTCCAACTACATAGGACCACACCCAGGAACATCGATTTAAATGTACACAGTGTTATTAGAATATCTCTTTCTATAATTTCTGTCACAACACATATTAGCCCCCTGTAGTTACTGCATTGGTCATTAGTAATCCTGAATCTGCTTTCCTCTGGCTTCGAGTATTCATGAGTCTGGATTGTGCAAAGCCCTTATCGAATGTGACCAGACCTATAGGGCTGGACGGGTAAATTGCCTTATTTGTGCAATTGTTTTTGTGCAAGTTCAAAAGAACTCCACCACACTTCTAGTGTTAAATTGGATATAATCAGAAATTAAGCTCAGCCACAGCTAGCCCCTCTGATCTCTCAGGTTCAGATAGACCACAAGAGGATTTATTTTCTTCTAAATTGCCATACTCTTAATGCAACAATGAAGAGAGTGAAACAGGCACCTGGGAGAGGATATACAGTTTCTATCCCTAGAGATTTTCAAAATCCCACTAAATCAAGCTCAGAGCTGTTTGTGTGACCTCAGAGTCTGTTTGGAGCTGAAGGTTGGATTAGAGACATCCTGAAGTCTTCCCAGCTGGATTGTTCTGTAGTTCTGTGATATTTCCTTATTTTAATGCCTGAAATCAACTAGAATACAACACAACTGAAATTAGTGAATGATGATCATCTCTGATGGGTTTGCACAAAGCTTTTTACAGATAACAAAAGAGAACAAAGTATTTTAATTTTATTACTTACTTTCTTGGCAAAAACAGTTAGTTTTTTTAATACTTTATAGTAGACTAGATCAGAATTATTTGTAAAAAGTGATGCAGAGTTCTTGGTGCTGGAAAGATATAAGTGCTTTATGAAAATATATTATTTTCAATGTTGAGCTCCTCTCTATATGACTGGAACTCAGCAGAGCAAAATGCAGATTAGATTCAAGATTATGATCCTAAGAATGACTGTGAAATTAAAAGATAGTCAAGCACAGACTATCCCAGATGAAAACGTTGAATGGCAAGAAAAAAAAAAAAACAGGAAAAAATTGTTTTCTCTCAGAGAAAGAGGTTATTATTTAATTTCTGACAGATTATAGATTTTTACAGACAGATAAAAAGTGATAACTAAACCAGTCAATACAATGCTGTTGCTTTCTTGTTTTTTCTTGTGGATGCTAGAAATTTATTTATTTATTTATTTAATTTCAAGGAAGAACTCAAATTAATTTTCCTTTTTTTGCTTGAGTATAGAATTGGGACCATCATCACTAATATCACCTGTAAAATATCAGTGAGCATAAACATTTAAACCAATTCTAACATTGCTACTGGAGCAAAGAAAATGTCAGCTTTTTGCTATCTGTAGGAATTTGGTGAACAAACATATACCACAAGAGGGAAGATCACCATATTTCTCTAATTCTGAGCACTGGAAATATACAGAATGTGGACTTCATTGTGTATGATGGGTAAAATTCCATTTCAAATTAGTAGATATTTCCCACTCTATTTAGCAGATTCCTCAAAAAAGAAATAAACAAAAAATAAAAAGACTTACTGTGTTGTAAATAATATAAGTGTTAGTGTAGCAAAATAAAGCAAAGGCATTTGGGTCAATGTCTTAATTTCCATTTATCATTGGCAAGACTGATACTATCCCTTTCCCACTTAGTTTAAAGCTTTGTCAATGACCCTCCTTGCCCTTTGAGAAAGGTCAATCTGATCAAACATCAGCAGGTGTGGTACCATCTCATTACAGAAAAACCCCAAAACTGTGGTGGTGACACCAGCCATGGAGTCATTAGTAGACTGATTTAATCTGTTTCTTCATATGTCATTGCATGCAACTGGAAAGATAGAGGAAAAAATTACTTGTTCTCCAGATTCCCTTACCAACCATCCCAAGGCACTAAAGTCTCATTTGATTGCCCTTGGACTACACATTTTAACTTCATCACCACCCATGTGGAAGAGCAATAATAGGAAATGGTGTGAAGGCCAAACCATGCTAGGAAGTTTCCTAGTGATAGCCTAAACCTGGACCACAGGGAGACATTAACCTTAGTAATTTTTTTTTTCTATTGGAGTTGATTTGCATTTGATAATTTAACAGCAGGATTAATCCAAGTGAGAAGGTAGGCAAGTATGTCTGTTTGGAAATCTATGTGTCCAGAGTCATAGATACATAGTTGGTAGCTTTATCTTACCTAAAGTACTGCAGAAATATCATCATCACTTTGTGCACTTTGGATTTATCTCATATTATTATTTATTTATTTTTTCAACCTCACTATTCATAAATGCATTTCATCTGTTCTATCACCTTTCACCTCTGATAACTTAGCTACCATAGCATCTCACTGTGCTCAGCAAAGAATTTTGCCTGAGTTATCCTGGCTTTCCATAGTTTGCACTCATAGATGACTTTCAAAATTCTCTCAGTTTTTTTAATCACATCTCTTCACTTATTTTCTATATATACATAAATTTTATGTATCCATATGTTTAAGATTTGGTCTTTTGTCTCTGTTTAGGGATGAGTGACCAATACAATATCTGGAAAATAGAAAGGGTGGCACTGACTTCAAGCTAATACAGGATGATGAATGACCACACTCCACTGTCTATTCAGTAGAAAGATGTGCAAGACTGTTAGTAGTTACCTTAAAATGGAAGGAAAAAATGGATTCACTTATATGTATGTAGCATAAAACCCCAATAATTTACAGGTTCAAATGCATGTTAAATTGAAAATTCTGGTTCAGAATTTTGAGACATTTAAGACTAATGTAGAAATGTCAAAAAACTGAAAAAATAAGCCTAGGTTTACACTAAAAATATTTTACTTTTATCTCTGACACTTGTCTGTAAATGAAGTGAGTGTAAATGTAATAAAGAATGTAAATGAAATAAATTTGACAGAGAAAAATTGCTTTTTTGAATGCCTGCTATGTATTGACTATGAAA
Source organism: Poecile atricapillus (assembly GCF_030490865.1). Taxonomy (NCBI): domain Eukaryota; kingdom Metazoa; phylum Chordata; class Aves; order Passeriformes; family Paridae; genus Poecile; species Poecile atricapillus. Next base: position 51,938,224 of record NC_081249.1, on the reverse strand, counting down.
CAAACCACAACTATCAGCTAAAAACTACTTTTGACAAAAATTACATACACTCTAAGAAGCAAAAAAATACACAATGAATAGAAACTCTATGAAAATAGTTTACTTATGTAGAAGAAAAAGTAACAGAGACAGAATATGGATATAAGTACCCATATTTGGCAGAGTCATATTTGACTGAATTAACTCCCATACTGTATTGGAGAAAACAAATGAAACCTGTAAACAAACAAACAAAAAGAAAAGAGTAAATATAAAGAAACAAAATCTTTATCCTTATCACTGAAGCAATTTTGGTGTTGTTCAGGAGTAAAACTCATATTCATGCAGAATTTGGATTTCCATCTTGATTAATTTTTTTCCTATTTTTTACTGTTAAATACTAAATCTTGTACGTGGAGCACCAACAATGCTACCAAAATATTTTTGAAAAGAAAAATTCCAGAGTTAAATTCCTCTTATTTACACATCACAACATAACTTACAATGTTGTCAGTTAATTTTACTGCATAACTTCATAAAAGGACTTAACTTGCAGGTGAAAATCCTTAAAAATAGGTGCTTGCTTAGGCACCCAAACAGATCTTAGCTTCAAAAGTGCCAAGGTATTCCCACCCCTTGTATTCCACAATTTTATTAGGAGCAATAGTGAATTTTACATTCCTTAATAAGTACTTCTATGTAAAGGAAACTTTATTTCTAAAAAGATATAGCTAGCACCTGATTAAACCCCGAAGCTAAAATGTTTGTGGGGGTTTTTTGTGCATTACAAAACTGGAGATTTTATTATCTGCCAGATATTATCTGTTATAAAAATCTAGTCCTCTGAGTTCTTCTAGGCTTTTAGCACCTTTAGTACCACAGTAATAAATCAGAAGATGCATTTGCCAAAAGAATGAAATTTGAAGAATAAAAAGACATCTGTATTAGAGTGCTCTTACACAATTCTAGGAGAATGAGAGGCAAGCAAAGCAAACTCAAAAAAATAGATTTTTAAATGATGGTGTTTGTGATCTTGTAGGCATAACTGAAACCCGGTGAGAAGATTCCTGTAACTGGGATGCCAATACAGATTAGTACAATTTATATAAAAGAAGGGTGGAAAGGTATCATTATAAAAAATATTTTTATATAGGTTTTTTTTATAAAGCAAACTATAGGTTCGTAGTGATTAGTGCCAGGGTAAATATGATGATCTGGGATACAAAGACTGGAAGGAAAAGAAATGACAGTGTATGATTGATACAGATGATAAAGTTGAGAGAAAAAGAAATCAAGGTCAGCTAAAACTAACTAGTTTTATGCTCAGAAACCTGGGATATTTTTGATTCTTAAATACGTATTTGTTGGGCAATATAGAAACTCACAAAATATAAAGGAAACTATAATACTGTATTTGTATTAAATGAAAATAAAACAAATCTTGTATCTACTTCTTTTAGAAGGAAACTAAACTTAGCATGTGACTGTCAATCCCTTACCTGAAACTTCCTAATGAAAATTAGGATTAATGTTACCATTAAGAATTCGGGTTTTAATTAGGGTGTATAAAACAGCAAGTCTGTTAGGAGATAATATTCAAAAGCACTGGAGTGGAATATTAGTGGAGTGATACAATTAAAATATAAGAAACAATACATGCTTTCAGTGAAGAATATAAGGAGCAGAGGTTGTTTAATGGGATTTCAAAAATGGATTGTACTCAGTTAACTTTGTTACCTTATTTTCAGCTTTGAAAATATATTCTGAGCAGGTTGCTACAAAATGAAAGGCAAATCCCCCAAAGAACAGAGAAGCCCTCAAAAACGTTGAAGAAAGGAAATCTTGTTAATCTTAAACATGTAACTAGATAGTTTGTATTCCTAAAATGCAATTTTTTGATCTTCAAAATGAAGTGCCTTGGATGATGCAGAGAATGAGAAATCTTGCAGATCCTCTGATTCAATTTATTTCTTTGCATGACCCAGCTAAAATTAATAACAATAACTACAAAGGAAACAAAAAAATTGTTCATCTGCCCTTTTTTCTAGAATGTATTTTTTGTCTAGTGAGTTGTCTTTTTCAAGCTATCTGAATGACAATTGACTTTTGGCAATTTTAAAGTTTTTCCAGCAGGAAGGTGATAGATCACTTAATGCTCAGTAAGAAGCCCCTGTACTTTGATATATGACTAAATATTTTTCCCCATGACCATCCAGCAGAAAAAAAAAATAAAAATTTATTCTTACTATTTGCTCTGTCTTTATGCAAGTTCATGTCTGCTGTCATTTTCTGAAAATTGTCATTATTGATTATATGGTCATAAACACTGCAACTTAGCTGACATAATTTAGATAACACAGACAAAACTGTGCTATAGAAATAGATTCTGATTTAAACTGAAAAGCAATAAGAATTTTTTACGTGTTTCGGTAGACATACCAAACAGTGATATTATAAATAAAAATGTTTAAATGCAAATCTATTAAAAAGTGAAAAAAAAATCAGGTATGCTGATATTGTCTGGAAAACATTACAGGCAAATAAATATGATTTTTTAAAAATAGATTTTTAATGGTATATTTCAAAACAAAGCAGTGCATTAATTTCTTTATAACTATGCTCATATGTGCAATTTCACAATTTAAACAATTTTTGTGCCAGAAATAATAAACTATTCCAGAACTCCTATGAATATTATTTTAAAATGCTGTTTGAACATATAGCTCAACTAGGTATGTTTATGAAGCAAGAAATTAAAAATAATCTTAGAGCAGTCTAAAGACAGCTGTATTTAGCTGGTAATAGTATTTTTGTAAGAAGAACATAAAACATAAAAAAAACCTCAGAAACAACCCTTTGAGAAAAATCACTGAGAGGCTACTAATCAAAATGACAACGAAAGATTATGGTAGCATTTAGCAGCCAATCTATCTGAAAGCACTTAAACATTTCACCTAATCTTTGAATAAAAGATTAAAAAGCATTTGCAATGGTTGAGTTTGACAAGTTAAAACTGTGTCCAACTGGTCATTTTTGAGTAGCCCCTCCTTTCTTTGAAAATCTGTGAGTCTCTTATCCATTCTCACTCAGAGTTAATATTCTGTGGAGTTTTTTGATGTATTTATTAGTTGAATACTATATCCTATCCTGTCTACAACCCAGCCACTATTAACTTATAACTTAAATTTACATATTAACATTACATAACACAAATTAAATAAAAAATATAACAAATTAACTTTAAATTTTCTATACACTAGCTGACTATATGAAGTGTACTTTTACTTGCATACAATTTTTCTTTTTTTTTTGTTATTTTCTTTCAAATAATATGAATATACCCTTCAAGACAGTAAAGACAGTTAATTTAAGGACCAGTATATATAAAGTATTTTATTTTGCAATAAATAGTGAGTATTAAAATTATTTCCTTTCTCTATAAAGACAAGTGACTTTTGAACTGAACTCAGAATCAAAAGAGGAAGCTTAGAACAATTTATTGCACCTATTTCAAGTCAGTTTGCTTCTTGCTAACTGAAGAAACACAGACCCTCAGAAGATCCAGAGAAATACTTCTAAACACACATTTGTAAATGTGAATTTCAATAGTAACAGGAATTTTTTTTAATAAGTCAGGCAAATATGGCATGTGGTTGATTATGTCCTATAGTTAAATCTCACCTCCCATCCCAGCAAGACTCTTTTTGCATTATCAGACTTTTTAAATTTTCACTATTATATTGATAACCACTGGAAGTGATAGTCACTGGATCCGACTTATGCATAGATCTGAAAAATTACTGAAGTTGATATATCCTGGTTAATTTGCACAAGCTTGAATTTGAAAAACACTATCTTCAGTTGAATTTGTTTTCTATTTCATCTGTTTTCTATTCAAGTCTACTGCTAAATAAAAAATATTTATTTTCCTCAGTTTATGAAAATGACCCTTATTGTGCTGAATATCTGTATTGAGCTTGACCATAGAATATCATTAGGCTTCTACTAATTTATTTGAAGTTTGATTGAGTTTAATTATTAATTGAAAATTCTCGCCACTAGTAGAATTAATAGAGCTCTTGATGTTGAAAAAACCCACAACAACTATTCCTGCTGCTATTCCATTGTATCTGAGTGACAAGTAAAACTCTCCTACCCACTGAATGATAGAATGATAGAACCATTTCTACAGACAATATTTTCTTAAGTATATTGCAATGAGAGGAAAATGTCAAACATTATTTATCATCCATCCTATGAATTATTAAATGCTTTCTTCCTCCCTGCAAACAGATGGCAGGCAGCCATCCTGCATGGCAGGAGTCTTTAAAACGGCGGGTGAAAAGGGCTCTAGTAGAGGAAAATAATGCTTCATAAACGTCTGTTTCTACTGGAAATTCTTGGCAGAAATATTAACAGGATAACTGCCGAGTGATTAGATAAATAAGAAAAAATTAAAACATTTTTTCAGTATATTTTGGGGGGAGAATGGAAAGTGAAGTACTTTATGGGCTGTGGTAGCCAAAGGAAAAGATGAGAAGCATGGAACTGAGCCCTTACAGCCTGTAATTTTCAGATTACATGGTACCTTTAGCCTATCGCTGTATCCTCTGTAGGCAAAGCCTAAAGTGCCAAGCAATTTGGCTCAATAGAAACAGCCCAGAAGATTGAAATGATTGCTTCTAAGCTACTTATATCTACACAACTTTTTATTTTAGTGTTTTTTTTGTCACACTAGCTGTAGTCTAATTTGTAGGACTGAACATCCCTCAAACACTTGATGGCCAAAGATGTTAAAAAATCCAGTCATTGATTCAAAGGTCACTTTTTTCCATTAAGGTGAGCAACATATTTTAGAGAAGAGCTTACAGTTCCATTTCTTCTAAAAGGAATTGATTTATATGCATCAAAACTTTTCCATGAATGGAAAATAATTAGTGGGAACAATCAGTGGATTGAATACAGAATTGGGCCAAAACATTTAGACATATCCCTGGTCTTATAAAATCAATGATGTAATGAAACAAAGAATAGTATAAAATAATATTTAACTCTCCTTGGAGGACCCTATTACATTCTACTCTCTCCTGGAGAACTACATAGAGATATTGTACTCTTCCTCTCTTACCATTTCTAGCTCTTCTATCACATCTCCTTCACTATAAAATTTCACCTATAGAGGATAGTGATTAAATAACTACCTACAACATTCCGACACATTTCATGATATCATTAGGATTCCCCATCAGAATTGATCAATTACTTAAAATTGCTAACCATTTTTTTTAAGGTGATACTTCTGAAAATAAATCAGATGATTATTTACACTGCTGCTACATGATAGAGAATTATGTTCCATTTTGTAAGCTTTAACACATACAATAGCATGCCTTTGCATGTATTATGTGAAATATTTTAGTTCATATTTTTCTCTTGAAGAATACATGGTAATAATTCAACAAATCTGAGCTACAAATTATTCCTGAAATCGGTGAGATTTTAAAAACTTAAGGCTTGTTTTGCTGCTGATTAATAAAGATGCATTAGTGAAGAAAAATAAAGTGGTATAAAGATAGAGTTCAATTACTTCATTTACAGACTATATGATGGTACTTGAGTCTCATACCATGTAAGTGTAGTGATGCACACTGAGATAAGCAGTTTGGAGTAATCATACTGATCTTTTTACAAGTGCTCCAAGTTTTCCATAAAACAGTTTGAAAAACAATTAACTCTATGCTAGTTAATTGGAGAAAGTAAGCAGTGTAGCAGGTAGGAAAAAAAAAAGAGTAGGAAGAAGAAAGCTCTGGAGTCAAGATTAAGACAAGTAGATCACTTACCAGTTGCTGTAGTGAGCAAAACAGGCAACATGCAGAAATTAACACCATTTATTGCAAATTAAAATAAATATTTAATTACTGATTTGAATAGTGGAGGGGGAAAAACAAAAAAACAAAAAACCCTAAAAAAACACAAGAAAAAGGAAAATGTATTTACACCTTTTATCCCCTTTTGTACCTAAAGAATAGATCTGATAAATAACACAAAAGGCTAAACTTCACTCCAAGCACCTCTGCACCCTGCTGTCAAGGATTGCACTCAGCTGATTCAGTAACTTCTGTGAGGAGTCAGCAGGTGGCACTGGGGTGGTTTGGTGGGGATTGCAGTCAGGAAGCAGCAGCTTCTCTTGACATCTCCTTCCTTCCCATTCTTTCCCTATGCTCCATCACACGTGCTCCATGGGACTCACTCCCTTTGGGGTGCTCCAGTGTGGGCTCACCCATGAATTGCCATGCCTTTGGAAGGTATGCCTACTCTGTCATGCAGCCACCTCCTGCTCTATATAGGGGATCCCCCCCCTTGCTGGTTTTTTAATCTCTTCCTTTTTATCTAGTATTTTCTGACCTTTCTTAAATATATTTTACAAAGACCCTATCAAGTTCTCTGGGATAGGGTCCATTGCAGACCCTGTTGGAACTGGCAGTGTCTTGGAAAGGAAAAGCCCTGACTCTTTCCCCAGGACCTTACTCCTGCTGCAGCCAGAGGAAAAAGCATTTCCATATTAATTCAGTACACCTTTCAGCCTGATAACCTTTCACCATGAAATGACTACCTTGATAGAGGGAACAACATGCAATTAAGAAAGGCTTTTGACATGATCTTCATGGAGAAGCTAAGGAAATAGTGACTGGACAATCAGAACCTCATGGTGGATTGAAAACTAGCTGAACAGCAGTGCCCAGAGAGTGGTGATCAGTGGCAAGAAGTCTAGTTGGAGACCACTAATTAAGAGGTGTACCCCAAGGGTAAATCCTGATTTAGATCCTCATTAGGGAGCTGGATGATGAGGCAAAGTGAACCTTCAACTAGTTTACTAATGACACAAAACTGGGGACGAGTACCTTATGCATGAGAGGGTCTTGTGACTGTCCAGAAGAACTTCAGCAGGCTGAAGAAGTGGGCTAACAGGAATCTTATAGGGTTCAACATGAGAAAGTGCAAAGCCCTGCACTCAGGAAGGACCAGCCTTATACATACACATGTATATGTATAAGTTGGGGACCAGCCAGCTGGAAAATAAATTTGTACTTTGAAGTCATGATGGACAGTAGGCTGAACAAAACCAGTGCTGTGCCCTTGACAAAAAGGCCAATGGTACTCTGGGATGCATTAGACAAAATAGTGGCATTAGTCAAGGGAGATGACTCTTCCACTCTACTCAGCTCTGGTGAGGTCACAGTGGACTGCTGTGTCCAGTTCTGGGCCCTTCATGCAAGAGAGGCATGGACATACTGCAGGGTCCACCAAAGGGACACAAAGATGATTAAGGAACAGGAGCATCTCTCCTATGAGGAAAGGCTGAGAGGTCTAGGATAGTTCAGCCAGGAGAAGAGAAGGCTTGTGAGGAGATCAGCATATATAAATACATGAAGGGAGGATGAAGTCAGCATCTTTTGAGAAGTTCCCACTAACAGAACAAAAGTCAATGGGCACAAACTGAAACACACAAGTTTCCTAAGGAATATCAGGAAACATTTTATCTGCTGTGATAATGCCTGAGTCCTGGCACAGACAGCTCAGAGAGGTTGTGAAGTTTTGATGTTTGGAGATATTCAAAGACCATTTGAACATGGCTAGTGAGCTTCAGGTCCTTGAGCAGGAAGTGGGACCAGATGACCTCCAGTGGTTCTTTATAATATCAACCATTATGTGAGTCTCGGAATCTTATTTCAAATGTGTTTTGAAGATGGAAAAGTAAGGCAATATTTAAACTCAGGTTCATAGGTTAAAATTGTTTTCTGATGGCTGGCATCTTATAAGACTGAACTATTTATTTAATGTTGGAATAGAAGGGCATTGCGTGTTAGGGATTTATTAAAACAGCTCTGAATGACACAAATGAAAATTGGCATGTGAAGCAGGTGGTTTTTTTGGGTACTATATAGAAAGCTAAACAGTCACTTGCTGACCTTTAGATTTTCACAATCATGTGACAGACAGAAAAGTTAAAAGCTTTACCAGTGGGAGTGAGAAATTGGGATTATCTGACTGTTTCCATTTCATTCATTTGTTGACATTTTTCCCTGCTTATGTCAGAATCTTCAGATTATGTCTGAGAAATTGGCCTTTTTAATATAATAGCATGTAACTGAAACAGAGCTAGAAAATGTTTTGGGTTTTTTTTATGGGGTTCATGATCCCTGGCCACAGCAAATGACCTTGGAATCTGAAAACATCATCCAGCCAGGCAAGCAATATTGGATTTGTGTCACAAGCATAAAATATTTAAAGAAAAATAATAGAAGATCACAAGCAATTCCAGCATAGTGTGCATGGACAGTTTGGCAGCTCTAAAATTTACAATGCCATGGTTCTATCTGTGTGGGCATAAACCAATCAAGTTGTTCTACTGCAGGTGTCATAATGGCTTTATAGGGTGTTTAAAAAGGAATATGCAACAAGGACATATTTTCCCTCAGGAAAGACATAAATAAGAAGAAAACAGTTTTTTTTAAGAAAGAGTAAAATCATTTATCCTGTCAAAACACATTTACTTCTCTATATTTCATTTTTTATATTGTGCTTTATAGTTACTGTTTGTTGAATAATTTGGATATTTTTTCCTTGAATATCCTTCCCTAATAGGCCATTAGATGTATTTATTATTCTCCAGAAGCCAAGCTGCTTCTGAAAGCCTGCATAATGTGAATTCGAGTTCTCTGTATGCAAGCTTCTAATGTTATCAGTCAGGTTCAAAATTAAATTATTTTATTTTTTTGTGCTGTTTAAATTACACAGTCATTAAACGGAGGTTTTCACAATCATGTGCTCATAAAACTAACTAACCAAGCAATAAAAAAGGTACAACCACATATAAATTATAAGTTTAAATAGTGAAAAGAGGGCAGTGCAAACTTAAGGAGGGTAAAGAACTCAGGTCACATGTGTTGAACCTAGTTTCTAATAGGCCAAGTGCATAGTGGATGAATAACACAAAATAAGCAAGTTCTCAAGTGCCCATCTCCCCATCCCTGAATGTGTTCAAAGCCAGGTTGGATTGGTTCTGAGCAACTTATCTACAGGAAGGTGTCCCTGTCTAGAGAAGGGGGTTTGGAACTAGGTGGTCTTTAATGTCCCTTCCAACCCAGCCATTCTAAGATTTCATGATGATTCTATGATTACGTTTGCAGACAAGTAACACTGACTGCAGTAATACTGAAGTCATAATTTCCTGCACTGGAGAGAACAAAGTTATTTGACATTACTATCTTTTCCTTTCACTGAGGTTGCACACTGTCAGAATAATGCAGAGAAAAAGGAACTCCCCTTGAAAGTCAGTTTAAGTTGCCTAAAAAATTATTTATTCACTTCCAAACACTTTAAATATTTTTATAAGCGCTTATGCATTTTTTCTCACACCTAAATCTTCATGTTTTCCTTTGTAGAATTTTTTCAGTCATATTACTCAGTCTGTCTCAGTGTGCATTTCAGCCTTTCTGCCCAAAATTCATCTCTTTCAGAATCCACTCAATCAGGCATTTGGGCAGCTGATTTGTCTTATCCAATCCTTATATGTAATGTGTAATAGATAAAAGCTTTTGAGACTTACTGGACTCAGTTTCTTTCCAGATCTGTGAAAGCAAATGTTGCTATCGTCCTTAGAAAAAAATGAGAGACTTCAACAAGCAAATAGATCCCAGTTGTGGTTTTTTTTTTTACTTTTTTATTTGTCCTTCATCCTCACTACTTCCTTGGGGTTAACTCAGATAGGTTAAAATTGAATATATAAATCAACTAAGAAATAATTATGGAAATGAATGCATGAGCTCCCTGTTATTCATTGGGGTACTACTAAGATACTATTCCTAAAGCTATTAACAGATTAATAATCCTCAGAATAAAAGATTCCTCAGTTCTTGTTCCAAACACAGTTATTATCCATGTAATTTTTGACTAGCCTGTCTGAGTTTACTGCATTGTTTCTGAATGAAGGTGATACAAATGTATAAAGAAATCTCGTCTGGGATAGCTGTCATTTCTCTGTTGTGTTATTTTCATTTTTTTATTTGTTTGTTTTTATTCTACCATCACTTTATGTTTGGTTTTTTTAATTAAGTAGCTTAAAAATACACAGTATACAATTTTTTTTATGGCTGATGATAAAATCCAGGTGTACCTCTTCCTTGCTAAATACCACAGGAAATCATGTTCTTTGATTTAACACTCTCTTTCTCACACCGGGAAGTTTGCCGTTTTGTTCTCAGTGGAAGGACAGGAAATAAACTGTAGCCTCACCTGAGAACTCCTTGACTGGGAGAAGATGAAGGTTTGACTAGGGTTTAGCTATGAGGATCCTAGTTAGGAATAAAGTTTTCCACTTCTTGAATGACTGCTGCAATCTTTATTTTTAGCTCTTACTGGAGATTTCTTTTAACCAAACTGAACTTGAAAATTACATGCGCATTCTGCTATGGAGCTTCTGTATTGCCAGCTAGTCCTTAAGAACATTTTCAAAATGCCAACCACAGTGGACTGGCAGATGGAAATAGATTTTCATCTAGTTTCTACATTATTATTGGGTTTGTCTACTGAAAAGAGATTTGTTTATGCAGTAACAGGTTTAGAAATGTCCATAAGCTGAGGCTTAAAAGCATTCTCCCATCATATGAGGTGTTTAGATTATAGATCATGACTTCATAACACAGTTCAAATCTACTACCATCTACCATCTACTTAATTTCTGCTTTGTCTTCTCTCTCAGGTCTTTTGGATAGCCCATATTTCCTTCTTCTTTGTGGTTTGTGTAAAGACACAAAAATAACAGGATATTTCAAACCAGTTTGAATGTAACAATTCCAGGTCTCAATTGCAATTTCTCATAAGAATTGTTATTAAAAAAAACCCAACAAAATCCCACTATACAACATAATCACTAGGAGACACTGGTAATAGGCTTCTGTAGAGAATATAAAAATCTGATCTTTTCTCCATTTCTTCATTTTTTTTTTGTTCTTTTTTTCCCCTTCTCTTCTATGCAAAAAGAGAAAGAAATATATACCTGAGTTTCAGCTGGATTTTTCCTTCTTTTCCTTTTCCTTTTTCTTTAAGTTTTGATTTTTTTTATTTATTTATTTTTTTTTTATTACAAAGTAAGGGTAATTTTTATGCATGGAGTTGAAAAAGTTAGAGTCTAGACAATCCTCTCAGTAGTTTCAGGCTATGCTCTTGCATAGCATTAAATAAAGGTAAAATTATGAATGAGCAAAAATGAGGAAAAATTAGCCTGCACAGTATCACAGAAGTCCAACTGAGTATGCACTAGGCAATTTGTCTTACTATTACTCACACCTCATCTACAAATGTGAACACTTGATGATTCAGCAGCCCTTAATAAAAGCCCTGTCTACTGTCACTCCAAAGGGAACCACACAACCAATGGAAAAGAAAAGTGATGAAGGTCTGGGTTATTTGACTGTTGAACACAGCAGTCAGAATTGGTTTTTGCTTTACACATTTAGACCCTTGCTATAGAGGAAGTATATTGCATGCAGTGGTGAAGAAGAGAGATTCACCATGAGACTAGATTGTGCTTTCTCAGGTTTGGGACATACATAGGAATTAATTTATTGTAATCTTTTCTCTCCTGTTTCAGAGAAAAATCCAAATTTTTTTTACTTTTATCAAGAAAATACATTAAATGTAGTTTTCATCTCCATGTCAAAAAAACTATAAGTGAAAGCTGACGATACTGTCAATTTCTTCTCAGACACTTGATGCAGTTTTTTAAATGGATCGAAGTAATGACATCTGAAAGAAGTAAGGGGGAGATGATTTTCTCTAACAGTATTTGAAACATCAGACCTGATGGTGATGTAGGCTCTTCACTTGTGTCTTTAGAAAAGGGGGGAAAATCTGTTAAAAAGGCAGTTGAGTTAAATGTCAAATGCATAAGTGCACTATTAAATTTGTCCTTTAGTTTGTGTGTTTGATACTGAGTTCAAAACATGAAATCTATTTTACTGATTTTTTTTACTGAACTTTTAAAAATTTTAAGATCCATGATCACGAAATATCTGGTTACTGGTGCTAGTGGAGGTATTGGCATGACAACTGTGCAACAGTATAATGGGATTCATTTATGCATATTGGAAAATAATGTCTTTCAGCATCCATATCAGAAGCAGATTAAACAAATAAAATGTGATGGAATATAAGGTTGTCCTATAAATTAGCCAGCACACCCTTCTGAAATCAAAACTGAAGAAATCTCACATTTACATTAGCTTTTAGAAACAACCTTCACAGTATTTTAGCTTCCTAGAAACCACCACCAAGGAATGTGACAAAATTAAATTTATAGCTATTTTAAAAAACCCAAGTAAAACCTGATCTAACATAACACTAGTTATTTATTTTTCTATTTGATGACAGCAGGTCAGATGAACGGTGTTTTCAAGAGATGGAGCAAAGCAAATGAGAAAGCATTTCTGTGACATTCTACATTTCACTGACTCTCCCAATTATTACTGAGCAGTTTGATATCCTACAGCTAAAGATTTAAATATTGCAGCCCATTTTTAGTTATGTTCATAAGAAAGTCTGTACTTCACATGAAATCAAGATGAAAAGATGGCATTGGAATTCAAATTAAATTCATTTCAACTTTCTAGGTTTATCTTTCTGGATTTTTATGTATTGTAACCATAGGACATATGTTTTTAAATGCTATTTTGGAAGGTGCTCAGAAGTCATTGAATGTTCAGATGAGAGAAGATCACTGAAATAACAATAAATAAATAATTTATAAATAAAATACTTATATATTGAAGTTTTTCCCATGTGGCTTTAATTTCTAATATTAAATAGATCATAATCCAGAAAACATAAAAATATAAATATACACACACACATATATATCCATATATATACACACAAATATAATAGGATGCTAAAGCTTCCTTTCCAGAGATTCTTTCTCTTTTACTTAAAAGAACCTTTTATTGTCTTTGACATTTAAATAAAACTAAAACTAATACATGAAATAATATACATAGGTAATAACAAAAAGTAACTAAGAATGCATGATGCTTATCCTAAAAAAATCTTATTATCATTTTCAAAAAGGCTGAACATCTTTCCTTCTATGAATAAAACTTATATACTAGTCTCATAAGTTTCTGAACATTATTTTTTGATTTCTGCTTTTATTTCTTTCATCAAAAATTAATAAGCAACAGTCAAATCCAAACTACTCAGCCAACTTAGATTTTAAATCCGTGCAATAAGCTGCCACTAATATGCTAGTGGCAGCTTATTAACAATATTTTTTTTTAATTTGTAGCATGATGTGTAATTTAGAACTGAATTTGTAGTCAGCCTACACAAAGTGTCTTATTTCTTAGAGATATTCATAACCCTGAATACTTCACCTGATTCACCTTCTGAAATTCAATTGTCTCTGCATGATATGTATAGAACAATTAAGTTATCAGGCCCAGCTAGCATCGACTTAGGAAAGGCAGGTCCTGCTTTACCAACCTGGTCTCTTTGTATGACGAGGTGACCTGTCTAGTGGATAAGGGAAAGGCTGTGGATGTTGTCTGCCTAGACTTTAGTAAAGCCTTTGATACAGCATTCTCCTGGAGAAACTGGCTGCTCAAGGCTTGGACTTTTCACTGTGTAAAAACACTGTCTGGATAGGACAAGAGGAAAAGGTCTCAGGTTGTATCAGGGGAGGTTTATATTGGATATTAGGAAATATTTCTTCAATGACATGGTAGCCAAGCCTCAGAACAGGCTTCTCAGGAAGTGGTTGAGTCCCTTTACCTGGAGGTATTTGAAAAATGGGTAAATGTAGAACTTGAATGAATGGTTTAGTGGTGGACTTGATAGCATCAGATTAACAATTGGACTTGATGATTTTAAGGGTCTTTTCCAATCTGAATTATCTGTGGTTCTGTAAGATATTTTCCTCTACATTCATCTCACTGTATTCTATTAAATCAAGAAATTTAATTATGCTTATAAAGATTATACATCTACAAAGCTGCATGCTTGAACAAAGCCATCTGACTTTATGAATGTCTGTTCTATTAATGACTCACTTTTTTCATGCAGAAGAAAAGACCTTCCTAATTATGAAATAAATGAATCTAGATAGTGATTAATTTAGGTGATATTCTCACACAAACTGCTATTTGAAATGATCGTTTTTCATTTGTTCCTTGAGAAATTAATTGTGTTAATAATTCTGTAAGTGAGATTTCCTCTTTGTATGCTTCTATGGAAGGAAACTGTGTTGAACAGCTGTTTTAATAAAAGCTCAAATCTTTTTTTGGTTGATTAAGACACCATGATATTAATAGTTCAGAGAGTAAGAAATAAATATTTGGCAAAAAAGAAATAAATAATATGGCAACATGCTGCAGTTACTGAATTTCTTATGGCAGGTTTGTATATAATTTCTCATTTTAATAATGCTAATGGTTATCACTTATCTCAGATATGTGATTCATGGTCATGAGGACCCCATCTACATCAGTAAGTGGTGAAATACAATTTTATCAGATAATAAAGCCAAGAGGTGAAGATGAGAAAATGTCTATCACTCTGTTTCAGGGCATTTACTTTGGCCCAGCTTACTTTGGTCAGGAGGTGAACTTATAGTGGAACTGGAGTGCATTACATGAACCCCTAAAATACATTCAGGGGTTTACTTTTTGGCCAAAAGGATTTCAATAATTCCCTGAAACCACTCCACTGTGGGAGTCATAGGAGACAATTAGGCGGTACACTTCAAAACTATTGTCCTGATCCAAAACTCAAATACTAAAGGAGAATGTTTCAGTGGCATTAAAACAGTTCATATACACATTTTCTACCCAGTTTTCTGACATCATCAGAAATTACAGTGACGGACTGAATACACTAGCACTGCACTCACCCTCCTTTATCTCTTGTTCCAGGACAGCTGTTTGTGCTTTCTAGTAAAGGAGGTAACTTCACTAAACACGAGCCTCTTCAGACACAGATTCATAACACTGCTCTGTTTAGAATATATTATGCAAAACACAGCAAAGGTTAATTCTGTTTTCTCTTTTGACTTCTGAGCAACTTCTTTGTTTATGTCCTGTGCACACATAGGCGTATTGCATGACTGTCCTTATGGTTTTGGTAGCACAGGTGCTGCTGTGTTGGACACAGGCAATTCCAGTTGGCTCCGGTGGACCTATTGAAGGGCACATCTGAGCCTGTCCATGATGCTGATGTTATCTCTGAGAAAATATTTTTAAAAGGATAAAAAATATACTGTGAGAAAGGAGTGAGGAAAGTGTGAAACAAAGAGCCTTAAAAACATGCAACATGAGAGAAGGAGGGTGAACAAATGCTCCACGCACCAGAACAAAGATTTGCCTGAAACCCTTGGAGAAGACTATGCTGAATCAGATTGCTCCTCTGCAGCTTTTGGAGAACCAGTCTAGAATGGGTGGATGTGGCCTCAAGGAACCTACAGCCTGTGAAGACCCTGTGCTGAAGTGGGGTCCTTCAAGATCTGTGATCTGTGGAGAGAAGCCCCTGCATGAGTAGGTTTTCTGGCAGGACTTGCGACCTTGTGGAAAGCCCATGCTAGATCAGTCTGCTCCTGAAGGACTGCAACCCATGCTGGAGCAGTCTGGGAAGAATTGCAGCCTGGGGGAAAGACCCACACTGGAGGAGTTCATGAAGACCTGTGGGTCACCATGATGGAGCAGGGGTAGAGTGTGAGGAGGAAGGAACAGCAGAGAAAATACCTGATGATGGACACAAGTCCATTCCCCATCCCTCTGTACTACCTGTGTGAAGGAGGCAGAAGAGCCAGGAGTAAAGTTCAACCTGGGAAGAAGAGAGTTGGGGGAAAGCTGGTTTTAGCTGATTTTATTTCTCACAATCCTACTCTGCTATTAACTGACAATAAATTAAATTAATTTCTTGCCAAGTTTCCCACTTTGCCCATGATGGTAATTGCTGAGTTTATCTCCCTCTGCTTTTTTTCACTCATAAGCCTTTGATCTAATTTTCACCACCTTTTGTTTCAAGGAGAAGTATAGAATGGCTTAGTGAGCACATGGTGGTCAGCCAAATTGACCACAATAGGTAAAGGAAAATACTTTCTTTCCCTTTGGGCTGTTAAACCATATACAGTCGAGAGACTTAACACCCACAGTTTGGAGTTAATTTCCTTTATATATGCTAAGCAACTTCATATATCATGTCATACACTTATTACAAGCCCCTCCACACCCTTTACTTTCAATTTCTTGTTCTCATCACATTTTTTGTCAAAGATTGTCAAAGAAGTTTACTATATAATTAAATCACGATAATTTTTTTTTTTCACTTCTCATTACTATGCTCCTGATTATCATCACTATCCACACTGAATTTATTAAAAAGAGAAATGCAAGAAACATATCTGGTTTTCCATTTGAGTAAATTAGCCAATTCTAGCTTACCCTAAGTGTATACTCATGCTGGTCACTGTTACTACTCTATCTTGTACTTTCCTACTGCAGTTGTTGCAGGGTTTCATATACCTGTAGTTCTGCTGGTGGGACTCATCTCACCATTTACTCTGAGTATTTAAATGATAAGGGCATATATGTGGGTTTCATATCCTACTTCCTCTTACTGAAGGTAGGAACCTATCCCATATAGTTCTTGGTTTCTAGACAGGTATTTAAAAGTTTAAACGGGTAGGGTAAACCTCACTGAGAGTGCTGATTACAAAAACAGTGACAGAATGTAAATTCAGACATCTAGTTTTATGTAGACATTTATGTAGATAAACTGGATTCCTACCCTGTCTCTCTGCATGGACACTTTTCTGAAATTATTGGTATACTCTACAGCAATACAGCAATTGCAGTAAAGAAAGCAGTCTTCTGAACAAGATAAAGGCCAGGATGTAACTCAGCTAAGTTTTATGTTTCTGATGAAGGTGCACAAGTAAGAAAAACTGTTGGCTTATCGGTTCTAAAAAGTAAATGCAGATACTTGAGGAACATGTAAGGACAAATTCACTTTCCCAGGTTTCCAGATCTTGCCACAGTACTTAGGTGTATATTATGAACATAGAAAGGTGACATAATAACTCTCTTGCTACAAATTATTTGTACAGACATTTTTCCTCTTGATACTATTTCAGTGGTTATACAGTAATTTTGTAAGATGAAAATCTAAAAAATAAACCCACATAATTCTTAAATATAGATATACCTCTGGTATTGGTTTTATTCAACTAAATAGCTAGTATTTAGCTTCTACTGTGTTTTTTTGCAGAACATTGGCCAGTAATATCTGTGCATTGCCAATGCCCGGAAGCCATGAGCAAAAAAGGAAGTCCCATGTTCAAATGCAGACATTCTGGTGTCATCACACAGGCTTTCATGGTTTTGTAGCCCTTGTACAGACTATGGTACCACTATGAGTAATTAACATTCTTTGTCCAATCTTCCAATATTTTTATCCAGCTTATTGTATCTTGCTAGGAGGCCACACCACTGCCCTTCAAAGTAGGGCAGAAGCAAAAGCAATCAGTAAGCTACTGGGCATAGGCAGAGGCTGTTCCTTCATAATGGAATATGGAAGGATGAAGTCTAAAAGGAATGAGTCCCAACTCGTTTCGTCAAACAGAATCTTAGTCTTATACCTGCAGAGTTTTAATATACCCAAAAGAACCAGAAGTTGCAAAAACGGTGCAATGAATTCATAACCTCAATAAAAATTTCTAACCCGTGATATAACTCTTGTCTTGTACTCATTTTTATTTTTTTATTTTGGAAGCCAAAAAATTACAAAGTTTTTCAAGTATGTTGTCTTTTAACATTATTGGAAGTGTAATGGAAAAGAAGCCTTTCTTTTAATTAGAATTTTGTTTCATTGGTTAGAAAGTAACAGATGAACATAATAGTTATGGTTGGAAGTCCTGATATATTCAATTCAGCTACCACTTCACACATGATTGCACTCACTCTGGATAGCCTGATAAATAGTTTCAGTCACACAGGATCATGGACACAGACACAATATTCACTGCATGGCTGGGTTTTTCACAGAACATTCTTTTTATCCCTGCCTTGCCAGGATTTTGTAGGACTTCATACAGAGAATTTGTCAGGTTGTCTGCTTTAAAGGGAATTTGTTATAAGCAGGACCAGAGGTAATTAGAAGTGGAAATGAAACATTTATTGATTTTACATCAAGATAAGCTATTTATATATTTAAAAGTAGTGAAGAGAATGGGTTTTAATTTAAACAAATCTCTTGTAATAACCTCTATGATATTAAGACATTTTATCAATGCTGAAGAACAAAGTAGACTCTGAAAGTGGTTTTGTGTTGCTTTTTTTTTTTCCTTTAGAAATGTATCATCACTGAATTGGAAAACTTCAAAAATGTATTTAAGAATGGTTTATAGTGTAATAAACTAAATTTTAGTCAAGTTCTTTTCTTTGCTGTGAGGCATCAGAAAACATATTGGATAGAAAAATGTGAAAAGCCTAAAAATAAAGGTGTAAATGAGGCAGTTTAAGTTGTTTTTATTAAACTGTAAAGGACTATTTAATTATTGTTTTCAAATAAACATTGAATTAATAAGATAAATGTAGCAGTTTACATTGTGACTTTCCTATTGTTGCAGAGGCATATTTCTCCTAGATTTGAAATTATCTGACTGTCATCTTTGTAAGACTTGACATAACTTTTATTCATGTTTTATTCAGTTAATAGTTTGGTGTTTAGTGATGTAGATTAGCAGACAGTGTTAGAAGAAAGTTGGAGTCAAGATTTTTTCAGATGTGTTTAACATAAAAGAACATAAAACTGGAGGAAAATATTCATTCCAATGCTTATTCCATATTTTGTGGGGTAGGTTTTTTTCTAATCATCTCAGACTGGCCTTATCAGGCAATTCACACTATGAGGCATTGTGAGCTCCTAGATATTTAATTGTCCTGGAACCTTTCAAAGGAGCTTTGAGTAATATGAATTACTCTAAGCTTGGCTTTGGGGAGCTCCTTGATGATATATGGATGACTGACATTTATTTAATGCTGTACTTTTCAAATGTCATGTGTGAGCTTGACTCCCACATGTACTCATCTAGGTCAGTTCACTCTCAGTTAAACAAATTTCAAAGCAACTTCTATGTCACTGACTTTTCAACTGAATCAGTGAAGGAAAAGAACAAATAAAAGAAACAAACTTATATAACAAGAACAAATATACTGCTTCCAGACTTTACCTTCAGCAGCTTTGCCATTTTCCTTTAACACATTCACTTCCATGCAGGAGACCCTGTATTTCTCTGGCATATTCCAAATAATTTCTAAAGTTCTTTGCCAAAATTTAAATATTCCTTCACTAGCTTTATGAATTATACCTTGACAGTCTCATGTGATCTTCATTTTTGTAGCATTTTGATTTATATTATTTGTTTGCCATTGCGGTCCAAGACAAGAGCAAAGAAACTTAAAAGGATTAACAGTAGGCTACATTCTGCTCTTTTCTGCTCTTTGAAGCCCTTATCTTTCATCAATAAATTATTCTGGCCTTAATTGGGTAATTGATATACTCAAAGTTGCTTGGTTTCAAGTTCACAAGTAATTGGAACAGGCATCTGCATGTAATATACAATATTAATAGTATTACATAATTACAAAGTTCTGGCCTCAATTCTTGAGGGAAAGAAAATAATTACCTTCCCTATCCAGAAAGATTGTAATTTTGTTCTCAAACAAGTTGGATTCTGTCTGTGAAATCACTTCAATCTATCTTTCACTTCCAAGTACCAGTCATAGCATTCAGGTTATAAAGTTTCCTGTTGCATATGTAGGTAGGCTACTCCATATTGAAACAGATATACAAATCTCTTAAAAACTCAGTGAAATGTTGTGTAGTTTACAACAACATTGCAATGCGATAGTCACAAAATTCTACAGGACACATGAATCTGGATGAACAGGTGCTATGAATAGAAACACAAATTTAACATAGTTTATCATATATTTATCTGTAACTAGAACTAATAAATTTCATCATACTGTTATGAAAAATCAAATATATGCTATAATCAGCAAAGCATTAACTTCTCCCTCAGAGTTTAATGGTGTTTCAATGCATTACCAAGAAAGATTAACTAAGTAGTATTTAAAATTTGTAAATGACTATGCCAATTTTGTCTCTTATTTTTGTGTAAAAATAGTTAATGTATTGCAGGGAAAATAATTTCCTTATCCTAAAACCTAATGAGGCTGAAATTTTATGTCTTTTGTCTTATAATAAATGATACAATTACATTCCATGAGAATACAGGTACTCAGTAGACTTGTATGGATGCTTTCCATAGGAAACCAGTTCCTCTTTTATTATTACATTTAGTTAAAATATAGAGATGAAATAACTATTCAAAAAATGAGCAATTTTGCATACCAAACGTGGAGTAAGTTTTACTACAAGTTCTTATATACACTTTTATCTTCACTAGGAAACACATAACCTGTGAAAAATACCTGTAGGGTGCTGCAACATTGTTAAATTCTTAGATGTCATAGAATCACAGAATAGACTGAGTTGGAAGGGACCCACATGGATCATTGAGTCCAATTCCTTGTCCTGCATAGCACCATTCCCAAGAGTCACATCATATGCCTGTCCAAACAGTTCTTGAACAATGGAAGGCTGGTGCTCTGACCATTTCACCTTAAATTTGCAGCCATTTAGCTTTAAAAAAATCATATTCTTATCTAGGAAGCCTTTATAAAATTCTTTCTGTAAGGATATTCATAGTAGACAAGAAATATATGTGCGTTTCAAATGCATCTGTTTGTGGTGTCATTTTACCTTAAATGCATTTGACTATGTTAAATTGGAGATGTGCCAGAATCTGATAATCTCAACAGAAGATTTAATTTACTTAAAGTTCACTGAGGTTTGATGAATACTAGTCTGTCCTAATGATGGTGTCTGGAAAAGACTGATAGGCTGGAGGAGATGGCTTTTGGAGTGATTATCATATCCTGCATTAATAAGTCTACATAAATGATAATTTTAAGGATCTTTAAAAGCTGAGTGGATTATGTTCTGTGCCAGAGGGTGATGGATGAAGGAATCCATCCATTTGATATGTTGTACAATCTATTGCTTTGAACATTTAAGGAACTTTACCAATCAGATAAAAAATTGAGGATCATGTGACTAATTATAAAGTTTTGAAAAATTGTATATTTTTTTTTACAAATATTGTCCTTGATTTAGAGGAAGGAATCACTTCATATCTGCCCAACATAACGTTACAGTAGATTTAATATAACCACTATGAGTAGTTTCTATAACTTTACATTTCATTTCAAGTTTAATAGTACACTGATATTTTTTTTTAGTGGAGATGAAAATTGTCTGTACGAACACTTCAGAAGCATTTATATAATCTGTTCTCAGCTATAGTATCTATAGTTGCTTAGATATGCTATTTATAGCTGAATACAGCCTTGCAACTCTTTTTAACATGAGGAATATTTGACCCTGGTAAACAATAGGTTAGAATGAGACCATGCCAGTGCTTCAATAACCTTTCTGCTATTTAAGTGCTATAGCTTGACCAATTTGTTATGTATTAGACTGGAAGAATGGTTGAAACCTAAGGAAAATGACTTGACATTTAGATACTTTAACATTTTCCATCAATGTTAATATGGCTATAAAGCAGTCATCCCCGATGCCATTTAATAATGAGGTAATGCTTATTAATTACAAATGTTGTTTAATCTGTTCTACTTACTAAAGGTTATGTGTTCCTTTATTATTTACTATGATTAATTCTAAATCTTCAGAGAAGCAAAACCTATCAGAAATTAAATGAAATTTAAACAGGGTTTTAAGTCTCTTAGACTTCTAGATCCTTGGAAATACTGTCCAAAGAATGCAAGAAAAAGTATTCTACATTAAACATTCTACATCTGTTTCTCTGAAATCTCTAAAACTCCATTTTCAAATCATAGTAAGATGAAAATGTTCAGTTCAAGGGTATAAAAAAGGCAACATATGATTAATTAAATGTATCTTGGAAAGAAATTCATGCTGGGCAAGAATATGAGTCCTTTTCCAGCATGAATCTCGGTAAATTACTGCACAGTTTGGATACAGATTGAACGCATTTTTTGGTTGCAAAAATAATATAATTTGATATTGAACATCTAAAATGTTAAAAAGTATGCTTGTGTAGAACAAGCAAAGCTTAAAAACTGAAAAAGAAGGAATTCCTAGTAAAGCAAATAACAGATATTTTTCCCTACAGATGATATCTATAATATGTGGAGTGTATAATATTAATATTATGTTAAAATATAATTTAATATAAAAATATATCTATAGTAACTTAGAATGCAACGTGATTAGAATAAAAGTGATTCTAAAGTACTGCAGTGGGAATTTTGACTTCAAAGCAGTATATGCCACTCACAGACTGATCAATTTTCCTTTTCCTCCAATATTTGTATCTTAGCTTGGAATTTTGAAATGTTCAGAGAATGATTTAGGACAATCAAGACTAAATGTAAATTCACTCTTCTGACACTATTGCTCTGAATTCTAACTTTGTGAATGAAGAAATCTTACACTAGTAATTTCTTACACAGTAACTCAAAATTTAAATATTTCTGCTTATATTGATATAACAAAGTTCTTCCACAATGGTTGTAACATGCAATTTGAAACCAGGTCACGAATTAAATGAATACATTTATCCTTATGTAGAGCTAGATAATGTTTCATTAGGGGATATATTATTCTCTCAAGTTTCAGAAGCTCTCTTGTAGAAAAGAAGGACTCAAAAATCCTTTTTAGTTGTCTCTATGTTCATAGATCTTGAGGGAATATAATGAAAATACGGGTATAACTCATGTCTGAACCTTGAACTTCTACTTATATATAATAGATACATTTCCTGTCATCACTGTTGATTTCTAGCTGGTCACACCCAGAAGTTACACATTTCCAGGTCTGGCTTTTATCAAAGGCTAATGCCAGTGTGAAAATCAAGGTCTCTTGGTAGGCTTTTCAAGGTGTCAGCAGCATTTTCAGGTAGTGGCTCCAAATAGTGCTGTTTAACAGCTTTCTACTACTGAAGAAAATCTTTTCAGGGGAATTGTAAGGTTAGGAATCATCTGCTCATTTCATTAGCAGAATATTGATACTGGAGCTGTAAAGAAAATTTAATAACAACTTTAGCTGATGCTATATATTGTGGTTTTAGATTATATTTACAAAATAGCCCTAAGATCTCTTACCTTAGTATTAGCCTTTACTAAAACTGTTATCTAGATTTATAGTAGCTTAATTTAAAACTGATTTTGTTTTCTTATATTTTTACTATGTGATACCATCTAATCTCTCAGACAACTGCCTAATTCCAGTTAACTTCTTAAAGATAAATATTGCAAGGATAGCATCTGACATTAAATTGGACCCATAAATGAACACAGAACATATGATGTAGCTCACGGTGTTCACATAGCACTTCAGAGCTTCAGGAAACCAGGATTTAGTGGAAAGAAATGCTGTGATTTTGCTTCAGATCGAACATCCTACAGTTTGACCTTGAAGGAAAATTGTAGGTACACGACTGGACTGAAGGCAAAGTCTGTATCTAATGAGATCTCTCTGAATGTATTTATTTCAGGGTATCACTCAAGTAAACCTATTATTGCTTTCTACTTGGAGAGGTTATGTAGAGGACTACAACTTTTCATTTAACTTACGTTAGATTTTTTTTTTTTAAGAAGCATTGAGCCAAAAGGGCAAAATTTTTCCATCTAAGCTTTGAATGGTTTTGCAAACAATACAAGCTAAGGAAAGGTTTCAAACACAAGTCCACTCACTGGATTTAAGCTGACTATAATGTACGTGAAAATTTGTAAGTGGGAAATAGGGAATGGAAGTTAACCCTTCCTGAGATGGTCTAATATGAACTGGAATTGTGCAGACAAATTCTATAAAAGTACCAGAAAAGTATTCTTGACATATTTGATGAATGACACTTGATGTCTCTAACTTCTGTCCCTTTTTAAAAACTCTGTGTTCAGTATGAATTGTTTAGTGAGAAGGAAGAGGAGTCAGATTGTGCTCTTGCCTTACATAACTTTTCTGTTTAAGTTTGCAGTCTAACTGTATGTAATAAGCTACCCAAGGAAGTCTTTGCTCAAGTGTGCTTTTGCATGACCTCTTTATTACCAGAACTAGCTAAAAAAATATATTTGTTCATAAAATATAGAAAAGAGATGCTCTTTTTTTCTGAAGGTAAAAATGTAAACCAAATACTTTTACAGTGTCCTCTTGATTTGTTCACTTATCATTAAAATCATTCTCTAGTGACCATTATTTTTAAAGTATGGTTTCATTGAGGGTGCAGATACATAAGCAGTTTAGAGACAGAAGTAATTATTAAGTAACTATTAATTAAAAGGCAATTTAAAGGAGAACAAAGGTAACTTGGCACTGAACTCAATGCAAAAGTTGTGCTCAAGTCCATGTCCAAATTATATAAGCTTTAGTATCATCTGGAGATTTCTAGTTTTATATTGATGGGAGATCTGTTGAAGTTTGAGGGCTCAGGTTTAATTAGTCCCTACCTTTCTTTCAGTGACTTTTGGATAAAAAGAGTAATTTACTTTTCATTTTCAATTCAAAGCAATATCTGGGTGGCCAAGCTAATCTGTGTTTGGTACTCTAGCCAGAGTTCATCTTGAGAAATATATAATTGATTTGTTTCCTGGAAGGAATTGTAAATTTATCACTCAAAACATTTCTCTCACTAGGTTTGGTAAGCCAAACTGCCCTTCCCATCTCAGAAGGGAAGACACAAAAATAGGAGCAAAAGTCCTATTTTTGTCTAAGAAGAATCCTTCACTGCTCACAATTGCATTGGATCTGTCACAATAGGCATATTGAGAATGGGACTGCATCCTTTTCCTACCTGGTAATATAGATTCTGTAATTCTGTTTCTACAATTTAGCACTAGCAAGTCTGTTCTGGGCCTTTTGTTTATTTACTTGTTTTCCATCTGAAGGTAATAGAATAATTCTCAATCAGTGGTACCTCTGGGGCTTTACAGTCTAACTGCTTTCTTAAAACAATACATTTAATTACATATTCCACCTGTCTGAAGTAGTCTGTCCTCTGTTTTTGGGGGGAGCACACTAAATTTGTTAGCTGACAACATATTCCCTCTTGTTAGCTGACAACACATTCTCTCTCTTCCCTGTATTTATAATTTGCAGTATTTTCTAATTTAAAATTATTCTTAGATATTAATTGGCATCTTATTGCCTCTTACAGACTCTAATAGCTAGTAATTTTGCACTGTATATCCATATTTTACGTACTGCTGTGCTTTGTTCTTCATTTACTGTTCCTCAAACAGCTTTCAATCTGTGAACTTGTTTTAATGTATGAGGTAATTGCAACTAATTTTCATGTAATACTTCTTGTGATGCATGTATCATTCTTTTTAAAGGGTATATTTTATCTGCCTTCCCTAATTTCCACTTTTATCTGAACCCAGATCAAGCAAGTTTTGGAAGATTTGTTGCTTATTAATCTGTACTGTGCATCAATCATGAAAATATATTCATTCTTAATAGGTTGTTGACTTTTCTTTATATGTATGTCTCATTTTAGTGCAAATTAAAGGTCCTTAAGAGGATAATGAGTCTTGGGGTTGCAATTTTGACTTGAAAATTTTGTACTGCAATTTTTTTAAAATTTGAAAACTGACTATATCAAAATTGAAACTGATAATTTTAACAGGCACGGTAAATTCTTTATCTCATTAATATTTTTCAATGCTACTAGATGCATGTGGAATGTAAATTTGTCACTGACTGTGGCATCCTAACATCAATGCCTTCTTTGACAGCTACACCTGCACACAATTCCTATCCTCAAATGAAACATTTTAGGCAAAGTGTTCACTTCTTACTTAGAGGGGCAAAGCTAAGCATGCATTTAGGTTGAGGTGTTTTGCAATCATCCAAGATCACAGTTCAACCATTTGAGTTGATAAAGTAGCATGCAGGAATTTGCAAAAGAACATGGGAAGGCAACAAAGTGTGAATCCAGAAACCATGTAATTATATCTGTCCCTTAAAATCCATAACATCTACACCAGTGACACTGACTCTTTTTTGATATCCTCTGCTGAGGCATGTTTCTGCACTCCCAGAACTTCATAGTAATCCACCATGTTTCAGGAGTTGTCTTGGTAACAGCAGCCAAGTCTTTCAAGTCCTGTAACAGCAACAACTTGTAAATGTTTATTATTCTGGCTATTTTTCCAACCTATGAGTGATATGCATCATTTGGCATTGTAAAAGTAATGACAATCAATCCAGAACTTACATATTTTCATTTTTGTGCATTTTATTTTTAGCTCATGAAAATTACTTTTTTTTTTATATACTATTTATTACATAGTAAATATTGAATCTGTATGAGCAGCCAAAGAAAATACTTCGATATTTTGTTTGATGGTCCTTCACCAGAGATAGGGCCCTCTTGGTACAGCCATCTGAACTGTACACCTTTTCCTCTCTGGAAACTTTCACTATACAGATCATTGCCTCATGTAAACATTTTCAACAGATCAAAGAAATTACTCTCTGAGATACGTTTATTTCTCTCCACTGATTTTAATAAGCAAACAGAATCTAGAATTGAAAGGTGCTTAAAATTGATGGAGGTGAACCTAATTGTTGAATTCTAGATTCAAAAGAGCAATGGAAGAAGTCTTAACTGGTACCAAATGAGTTATAGTTCTATGAGTTTTCTCATAGGGAAAAAATCTAACCCAAACCCAAATAACATTATTTAAATTCTTAGTGTTCAACAACAAGCTAGCGCCCTTGCATTAATGAAAATTTTAAATAGCATCAGACTCAGTATTAACCCCTGGGGTGTGCTTCAAGTTACTGACCTTTGTTTAGACTTTGTGCCACATTCTGGCTCTGGTCACTCACACCCTTTTCTTTCACTTTACAATCTGCCCATCCACCACATATTTCATCAACTTTTCCATGAGGACCTTATGAATGAAAGTGTCAAAAGATTTATTTAAGTCATTAGACAATATCCACTGCTCTCCCTGCATCTACTAGGCCAGGCATTTCATCAGAGAAGTTTATCACACTGTTCAAGCATAAATTCCCCTTGATGAATCCATGCTGACTTCTCTCAATCATCTTCCTTTCCTTTGTGAGCCTGGAAACATTTTCTAGGTTATTTCTTTCATTACCTTTATAAGAATCAAAGTGCAGCTAACTGATCTGTAGGTTCTTGATTCTTCTTTCTTGTCTCCCTTAGAAATAAGAGTAACATCTTTTCTTTTCATCTCTAGGTCCCTCCTCTGCTCAGCATGACCACTCAAACATTACTGAAAGTAGCCTTGAAATTACATCAGTATTCGTGAGTGTATCCCATGAGAACCCAAGGACTTCTCTATGTCCTATTTGCCTAAGTATATTCTGACTTGATCATTTTCTACCAAGTGTAGTGCAGATATGATAAATTAGAGACATAGAAACTGTTCCACACAAATGAACACTTCATTTGAAAAGATTTTATTTCGGGTGATTCTGTAACTGTCATTCTGTGATTTATACTTGTGCTGCCCTCTCTTTATGTATTCATTTTACCTTACCTTTTATCAAACAATGTGACCAGGAGTACCTATACTGTTAAAATTATGTGTGCATCATGCAGTTGTGCATGAATATGTGTTCCATTTTGTTCTTAATTCATTTTCTAGTAATTTCAAATTTTATCTATAATATTTTTGATGGAAATTGAAAATGGATGACAAATTTTGACCACGTAACATAGCTTTAAATGCAAGAAGATCTACTTGTTAGAGCTGTGTCAACATTCACTTTTTTTTTAATGCTTCCTTGAACAGATAAAATCATCCTTTCACATCATAGGGGACAGCAGTATTGTCTAAGAATTTAATAATAGAGTGAGGACAACAGCTGAAGAGTCCCTCTTTATTTTACTAGCAAACAAAGTAAAATTTTGTATAATAAAGGGTATATAAGAAAGTCGATATTTGTATGATCTGACTCCATACAAGTATAATATTTTTTCCCACCAAGCTCTTCTGCACTTCATTTATACATTTCTACTAAAATTTGGTATTTTTTATAATTTTCTTGGAGTAGTCCAAGGCCTTATTTCATCAGTAATGCAGTCTCTTGTTACAATCCCAATGTCATCTGGAGAGGAAGATTTCTGAAGAGTGAGCAGAGCAGCTGTTGCCTAGTAGGAAGGAAAATCAATGACCTGACACTTGGCAGCTGCAGATTTGTATACAGTTTAATAGCTGAAAGGCAGAGTACAAGAAAACAGAAGGTTGTTCACCTCCTGGGTCCAGCATACCTAGGTGTTGTAAATTACTGTGGTTTAATCGGAAAGCAGTTCTTAGTGTCCTTAATAATACAATACATTTTAAAAGGTCTCTTTTTTCTCCTTAGTCTGGTCACAAATTCTAGTTTTTTTTAATATTCATGGTTTTTACTGAATGTCAGATATATAAGCAGAATATAAATATAGGTATACATATATACTTTTGGGGTTGTTTTCATTGGGAAAACATAATTAATGTTAAATAATTAAGACCTTTAAAGAATGCATAAACTAATGTTTAGTAATTATAGGAAAAGAAATCTTGCAGGAAACTTTGATGAAACAATGATAGCCACTATGGTTTCAACAAAGCTGAAGAGAGGATTAATTGCTAGAGCAGAAAATGCTTAAAAAATCACTGAAAAATCACTTTCATTTATACAAAGCAGGCTGCTTCTGGTTGTTGACAAATTACGTCTTCACACTTGGATCAACTTTATTTTGTTCCCTGGGTAGATAAACAAAAGAACAGAACCTGAATGTGAAGCAAAACTTAATCGGTCCAACCTGTGACTTTGCCTGACATTAGTAGGTGGTTAACTTTAATAACAATGCCAAAAATATGCTAACTAAAGTCTCATACCACTGCTGGAAAATTCAAATGAATCTACTCAAATGAAAGCATAATTGTATTTCTATTAAATAACAATAAAATATTAAAACTGTAAGGAGTGGTGCCTAAGGAGTGGTGCCTTGGTTATTGTCATAATTTTTCTCTTAATCACAGAATCACAGAATGCGTGAGGTTGGAAGGGACCACAGTGGGTCTTCTGGTCCAAAATCTCTGCTCAAGCTGTGTCATCTTAGAACACATGGCATGGGATTGAACCCAGATGGTTCTTAAATATCTGCAGAGGAGGAGACCCCACAACCCCCCTGGGCAATCCATTCTGGTATGTGGTCACCCTCCCAGTGAAGTTTTTCCTCGTGTTCAAATGGAACATCCTGTGCATTAGTTTCTACTAAGTCATAAAACTTTCTTGAAATCTGTGGCCTTTCATGGGAGGGATGATGAAATTCACATAGGATCTGAAAAAGGGTCATAAAGTACTGTGTCATATTAAACCCAAGGAATCCTTTAATTCATAGTAAATCATACTGCATTGTAGTTAAATTACTTTTTTCTCAAGACTGACTAGTATTGCACCTACCAATGACTTAAATTAGTTCAGCAACTGAAAATGGTTATGATTACTGTTACCTTTCCCTTTTTCTTAGCCATGAGGATTGTGAGTGACTTTTGAAAGTTCTTATTCTGAAAATATTAAAATTTTTTAATGTCATTATTTTTGTGTTTGTTATTCAAAATGAATTGCAAAATGAAACAGTAAAGATCTGTCAATGACAACAATTTTACATCTTCCAGCTATCCATTTAAAAGTTTTGTGTTGATGAAAAGTTACAATTAATAGCATCAGACTAGTGAACAGTGAGGTAGTGTTTTTCTGTAAGATCTTCTTAGTATCCTAAAGGGAATGGGTTTTGATAAAACACAAGAGAAACTTAGATGACTTATAACTTTTGAAATTAACTTGACAGAACCTAATTGCATCCAAAGGTTGCCACAGAGACCTCCTGCAAGTAGTTCTAAATGGTGTACATAAAGTAGATAAATGATATGTTGTATAAATGAAAGAAGAGGAAACTACATTCATGTGCTGAAGTGATGACAGCTATGTAACTACCTAAGAGAGATGAGGGATAGAAGGATCATTTTTCTCTGTCATGAAGTAATCACCTGCTATGCAGCAGGCACAGTCAAAACAGCAACATCACTTCCACTCAATGCAAATTCTCCCCTGAGTTCTCCCTATACTTTAGCATTTGCACATCCTTATTTGGGAACATTTTGTCATTTTCATTTCCCATGTACTGAATTTTCAATACATCGCTGTTACTTTCTCATTTGCTGCAAACTTTTTATCATGATGTTCAGACATTAAGAAGGTCAATTTATTGCTGCTCTTATACATCTCAACCAGTCACTTTCTGAGAATGTTTTAGTTGTTCGTCATTTACAGTTAGCTGTGATATTTATATCACAGATCTGCTAAATTTATGTGTTGAAAACTGACATTTTTCTAATTAAATAGGAAATCACTAAGATTTTTCTATAGTTAAATACAAGTGCCTCACTTTTTGATTGTTGATAGATATGTGTTTATTCTCCTACCGAAACTTCAGCTCCAGTAAAAAATGATTATACAAATAGATTATTTTCTTCCATGAAAATAAAACAAAATCCACAACAAAACCTCCACCACCCTTAGAAACATCTTAAAATAGTAGGACACTTAATTCAAACACAGAGGCTTAAATTACTTAAGGCAAAGAATAATTTGGAACATATGATGTTCACAATTTTCTGCCTGATACTTTTATTCTTCTCCACTTTTCAAATCCATGATTCCTCAGATGTCTTTCACAAGCTGTCCCACGTGCTCGCATTACTTTTCAGACAAATCTAAACAGACAAAAGCATACAGTATGTATTCTAAAATATTGCATTGGGAAATCATTTGAGTAGCATACAAAAGTATTTCCACTCAGATGTCCATAGCAATAGGTTTCTAGGCTTATCAGAGATTACCTACTTTACAGGGATATTTTGACTACTATAATGCCATAAAAGAGCTTTACAGTGAGGCAGGCTTCCAAAAATCACAGTTTTCTAAAAAAGACTGAAATACTATTGGCTTTTCACCTTTAATGTATTGAGTTCAGATGTCCTGGCACTGGCAGCAGGGCTGCAGGAACCTCTGTGAGGAGTGGTCAGGGCTGCCCCATGCTGATGTAGCTGGTTCCACTGGCACTGAACAACCCATTTCAGGGCATGTCTGAGCCCCACAGCCAAGGTGGAGGGACCCTGGGGAAAGTCTATCTAGGAAACCATATTTTAAACTATATTCAAAAAACTTTTTAAATATACTGCATGATAGTTTCAGAAGGACAAGTGAGGAATGTGTGTATTTCACAAAAGCGCTATTTCACATAGCACTGCAGACAGCAAGGTGAGAGAATGGAAGGAAGGAGATGCCCCTGCAGCCTTGTTGATAGGAACACACCAGAACAGGCACGCTGCAGCCTGTGGGCAACAGGGAATGAAACAAGCATGTGGACAAAGGAGTGGCAGAGAGGAGCTTTTACAGACTGGCCTCAGCTCCCATCCCACATTAACCAACGCTGTTAGTGTGGTGAAATGTAGATGAGGCAGGAGTGAAAGAGTGAAGTGGAGCCTGGAAAAAAAGAAGGGGAGTGGTTTGCAGGATGGTGTGTTTTTGTCTTTTCTTCTCACTGTCCATCTCAATTGGCAATAAATTACATTAATTTTCCCAAAGTCAAGTCTGGTTTGCCTCTGATGGTAAGTGGTAAGCAATCTCCCTGCCTTTATTTTGACGCAAATCTGTTACCATATTAAGTACCTACCTACTGTCATCTGAGCTTTATTAGAATGACTGAGATATCTCATAGGGCTGAAGACAGAGCAAAGGAAATATAAAAGACCCACTTTCTCTTGGACCTAGAAACCAAGGACATATTTGGGCAACTTAAATGGAAATCCTTGATTCACTTAAATTCAGTGAAGCTCACAAGCAGACATCTACATTAAGATGTTTACAATTGCAGTTCTGGGCAACACTGAAGTCACAGCAAACCCTCTTTCTCCTCAAACTTTCTCCTTGAATTAGAGGGAGAACGTTAAAACTCCGGGTCTCATTTTAATCTTGGCAGTAACAGAAAATTAAATGAAAAAAACAGAAATATAAACGGAATTATTTTAGTAGTGAATCAATAGATAGTGAAGACGGAATATTACCAGTGATATTTTTCTGAAGCTATGCTAATTTCTTAAAATGTCTTACTGACATTTAGGATGCAACACATTTTTTTGAACTTAGGAAATATCACAGATGTATGAACCTCAAATAGATACCCAAGGCTCATCATATAGTTAATGAAGAGAAAGAATCACTTATGAGGTATCATCTATTTTATTCTCACACAGATATTTAACATGGTGGATATATCATACCTAAATAAGCCGATTTCTCTTCAGCAGCTCTGACAGAATCCTGAAGATATCACCTAAGGTGCACACATTTACATAATAGATTACTGAAGTTAGATGGGAGGAATTTCCCTCCAAAATTACCATTACTGTGGATTGATGGTAGCGTGTATAATTTAATCTCTAGCTAGTGCATCAGATGCCAGCTCCTTCATTTTTCATTCCAATAATTCTAAAGAGAAAACCTCTGAAACGTAGCATTCACGTTATGGGTTATTGCTGCTCCAGGAGAAATTCAGCTCTCTAGAAACATTGATATTGAGAGAATAGAGAAGTAAACAAAGTAGTGACATACAGAGATTAAATGCTAATTATGATTAAACTTCTACCAAATGGACAAAGATACACAATTGGCTGTTTCAGTTTTAAAATTGCTATCATTTTTAGTGCATCCATAAGCAAAGGCTCATGCCATAAGTAAAATAATGTCTATAGGAAGAAGGTTTTTCTATGATCAATTATATCAGTAATGCTGATCCATAGTTAAATGCATATTCTTTCAGTTAAAACCAGAAATGTTAGGTTTTGACATTTTAAAATTAATAATTTAGAACACACAATCAAGACAGATATATAAGTTTGTTCAAATAAAATGAAAATTTCTAGAAGCTGTCTTTTTACAAAAAAACAAGATTGTTTCATTTTTAGTTAAAAATAATTTTTAAATAAATCCTCATTAAGGATGAAAAGGTCTTTCACAAATTTTAACCAGTAGATTACAATTTATTTCACCATGTTCAATTGAAGTTAAAAGAATAAAAGCCACTGTAAATAAGCCCAGATTTATATCATAAAATTAGTTATCTTGATGACTAAAAATTTCCTCTTCAAATAATGCAATATCTACTAAACTGCACAAGTGAGTTCAAGATATTTTAACATCTGGAGAAGAGCTAAATTTATCTGCGTAGTTTTTTCTGGAGAATAAAAATTACAATGGTTAATTCCAAGAGTTATGGACAGATTCCAGCTGTCAAATGTTAATTAAATAATTTCAGAAATGCGACTTAAAGAAGGCTAGATAGCCAGAAATTACTTCAGAAAACTGAATTTCTTTCAACATGAATATGAGATAATTGTGGTTTTTTCCTTAGGAGAATAAGTATAGAGTGTTATAGTTTAAAGTTCAAGTTATTCTAATTTTTGCCTTAAACATAATTGATAGTGCTTGTAACCATTATTCAGACTATTTCTTTTCTTGGACTATTTTCACAAGTTTTGGTGATACTTGGAAGTGTGAATATGAATGGCTGCACTTCAAGCACTGCAGTTACTATTCATTCTGAAAAAGAAAAAAAAAATAGTAACACTCTTGTGACATTAGAAGTTCCATGAAACAGGGAGATAAGTATTGTTTTATACATGGAACATCATGTACTTTTCTATGTTGAGTATATTTTTAGTCAATATAAAATTATTGTCAAATCACAAAACATGTTCTGTAACTGTGCATCTGCAAAATGTCTCATTTGTTTGATTTAATGAAGTCTCGAATTTTTGCATCTAATTTAGTGTTTCTTCACTGAAAAGTAGGAATGTGAAGAAGTTTGTCTTGCATAGGTTCTTCATTTTCTAAGTACATAATGGAGGTATTCAGATAGTCCTGAAAGTTCCAGTTGATATGATATAGGTAACCACTAGAAAATGTTTCCCATTCCTTGCCTTGCCATTCCTTTGGGAATGGCACATTCTCAAAATCTAAGTGTCCAATGAGGCAAAGAGTGGCAGAGCTTATGGCAGCTGTTCAAACATAAAGGTTATGTGTTTTAGGTTTTCTTGAGCTTGATGAGAACAATTTGTTTTTGGAAGGGAATTAAAGTATGCTACCAGTACACTGTTGCATTCTGGGAATTTTGGGGGGTTACACGTGCAGGAGGCTCTTCTTAGTTTAAATCTGTGGAGAATTTTTCAGAATGGACTGTGCAGACTTGAATGTTCTGCAGAATGTGCTAAAATATTAAAACACATACTGTGTGCTCTGTTCCATAAATTTTTTAGTGCTTTTCTAAGTAGGCTTATAGTTGGTCCTCTTTCCTTCAGATTCCGGCTGCTCCAGATGAACTAAATCTGTTCAGAAATACTAATGTCCCTCTTGTTCAGAATAGACAAAAATTATGATAAATTATAGTAAAAAATTTCAGTGAGTGAAAAAAAAATAGAAGAAATTGGAGAGTAAGATTACTTAATGTATTTATAGCAAGATTAAATCTAAACTTTCTCTCTGTTCAACAATCTGGCTTATGAGAAACAGTCTGTGTTTTGTGAGAGAAAATATTACTTTTTGAAACCAGATGTGATTATAATGCTGGTGAATTGGCATACTCTTGATATCATGAAGTATAAAATTCTGCTTTTTCTCTGTAATGACTATACAGTTACTATTTCTTTTATCAGGTAGATTTTTGAAAAATGGAACTAATATACAACCTAACAAGCGTTAGAGATGGGATGTTGGGGGATATCTAACCAACAGTCAGGTATGGAAGAGCAGGAGAAAGGCCTGCATTTTGTCAAAAAAATGCACATTTCTGTCAGAAAAATAAGCATATTCTGCATCCTTATATGAATAAATCTTCATTTTGCATTTTCCTGTTGGAAGTGTTTCCCACCACTCAGTTTTGCATTTTCTTTCTCTTATGCATTCTCAAGTATGTGAGGCACAAGTATCTAAAACTCAGTGGCTGTGGAACCTGCAGAGCATGAATTAGTCTTCTCAGAAAATGTGCTCATGATTTTGGATAGATAACTCCTCAATCATCTATTGCATGTCATTGTTCATTGTAAATCCAATGGACTACTAACTTACAGCCCACTGTTGTTAGGATGTTCATGATAAAATCCAATTTAAAATAAAAAAGAATTAAGTACTATGATTTTGAAATTACATGAATAATGACATTATTAGTATATTAATGGACTTTGAATCAAATGGTGTAAATGTGTGACAATAAATTGCCTGCCTCCTGGAACCCAGCCTCCTTGTCTTCCTTGCCAACTATCCCAGCCTTCACGCTTTCTGTCACCAGGCTGATGACAGGAGACATTTTACTCCTCAACTTGGCATTGTCTGATTAATCTTTGCATACTGCTGCTGCTGAGGCAGCTGCAGATTTTCAGACCTTCTGCATAAAAATATGCTGCAGAATATCAATCAGATAACTCTACTGAAGTAATAAAGCTACCAGAAAGTATCCAAATGAGGGATACAAAGACAGTGAGGGGTTTAAAAGAGAAGCCTGAGGAAAAGTGCCTGAGGTCACTTGATTTATTCAGCCTGGAGAAGAGAAGACTGAAGGAAGACCTTATGTAGTCTACAATTTTGACATGAGGGGAAGAGGAGGTGCAGATACTGATCTGTTCTCTGATTACCAGTGACAGGACCCAAGGGAATGGCCTGAAGTTGTGCCAAGGGAGGTTTAGGTTGGATATCACGAAGTTTCTTCACCCAGAGGGTGGCTGGGCACTGGAAGAGGTTCCCCAGGGAAGTGGTCACAGCACCAAGTCTGACAGAGTTCAGGAAACATTCAGACAATGCTCTCACGCACATGGTGTGACTCTTGAGTGTGGTCCTGTGTAGGGCTATGAGTTGGACTTCATGATCCTTATGGGCCCCTTCCAAATCAGCTTATTCTATTCTATGATTCTATTATAACAAGGATTCCACCAATTTATATATGTCTCTATATACATGTGTATACATACACATGTATTTTTTATATATATATATATGTTTGTATATGTGCATTATATATCCATATATATGTATGATTAATAAGTTTGTAAGAAAAAAATACACACACATACACAAATACTATGTTCATTTTATACATCTAAGACATCTCATGAACGGTAACTCAAGAGTTTTCTTTGGTGGCTACATAAGAGAAGGAGTCTGAACAAAAGGCTGATTCCTCAAGAGTAAGGGAAACAGTTATGTCTTCCTGCCTTCCAATTAGTTCCCTCCTATTGCTGTCTATAACACACGCTCACGGTGAGAGACTTCTCCAGGGTCAAACTGTTCAAGTATAAGCAATTTATTATAAGGGTAAAGAGAGGGTGAGACCTGTGTCCACCACCAGCCTTGACCTTTGGACTTTCTATCAGCAGAAGGACAACGTTTTATCAACAGCGATTCTCCTTTAGCTGGCTAGGCTATTATTCTTTGGTTAACCAGTACTCAGTATCCTATGACTCAAAGCAGGCTTTCATTTCTACTTTGATTCCAGCCTTCATATTTTCAGAATCTTCTGCCAAACAATCACATTCATAAGGTTTCCCTGCTTCACCCTCCCCAACACCCTCCTCCATACTTCCTTAACTTTCTTTTTAAATTTTTTTGGTGGAGAACTGCTAGTCTGACTGAACATCAGTGTGCAGTTTTATTCTATGGTCTTTTTCTCCTGTTTTTTTCTGATACAAAATTTCCATCTATTCTCTGGGGAAAAGCATATCAAATCTTCCCATATTGTATGAATGACAGCACAAGGTGATTATAAACAGGTACAAAGTTAAGAGAAATCTAATGTAATGGCTTACACCAGTGTCAATATGTTTTAGGTTTCAGAAACACTAAACTGATATATTTCTATTACTTTTTTATAAATGTTGTTCTCTTGCTTTTTGTTCTCTTCTTTTTAAGTAGTGATATATATGTAACATTAATTTTGTCGTTGTTACTGTTATTATTATTACTGCAATTTCTTTAATTATTGTTAGGTAGCTTTGATTAGCCTTAATGATAATTTAATTCTAAGTCATGTCACATTGGGGTAGACAGAAACAAATCAGAGAAGTAAACTTATTGGTACTGAGGGCCTGATATTCACGCTATAAACTGCTTTTGTTTTAATATAAGACTGATTTGGTTTATTCCGTCAGACATTGTATGTTTTCAATTATAAATTGTGATGATGGAGATCTTTTCCTACTTTAATCATTCTGTCATTTTATTTTATGATTCTATGTCCTTATACAGCTGGAGCACATTTTTTGGGCTCCTGGATTGTCTTTTCCAGGTTAGTTTCATAATAAAAGCAGTCTAACACATGCCTCAAACACTATGCAAGGGCATTATGTGGGGATGTCTGTGAGATTTATTTCAGAACAGTAGTTCTGATCCAAACTAAAGTATTAGCATAAAGTTAATCATCCTAATCAACCTAAAGGAAAACATCCTAGCTTTTACTCATTGAAAGACAGTTCCTTTCTTTTTTCAATGTATCTTTTTAACTATCTGATGCAGATTTCAGTCCCTGATTCTACAACACAACAGTTTAGAATCATGGAATCAGGAGGACAATGCTTATCTGATGATTCAGATTTTCTTAAGCGCTGTTTAGAAACAATCAGAAGAAACTATTTTTGGCTTGGAAATGAAACAGGTAACAGGTGGTGATTTGTTGGCAAAATAAGCACTGGTGACCTCATAAGCAATCTAAAGATCTTATTGAGTTTCATTTTGTGTTTCACCTTCTTCATAACACATTTCAAGAAACCAGGTTTATTAAAACTCAAGGGATGTAAAACTATTTCAAATTGAACCAGTGATAAGTTTTAAAAATCTTTGAAGGCTGAGGTTTTATTTTTCATATGTATAAGTAATCAAACAGGACTTCATATTGTTTCTAACTCCAAATTAAAAGCATTACTGAAAAGATAAACACCCCATGAACTGGAGAAGTGCTAATAATTTAAACTCCATAGATATCTTTCTGCCTTCAGGCCATAACCATCAGGATATCATGTTATTATAACCATATCTTATATGAGAAACTTGCAGTTAAAAAAAAGGATTTCACCTCTCAAAATTGCACAGAGAAATTGAAAATACAATGAGAGAAAACTCTTGGGATTTACCACCATTCTGGTCAAATGTATTCTTTGTTCCCAGTCTCCTGCTAATATATTAATAAAACTTTGAAACGAGATACACAAAGGGAGGAAATATTTTCAGAAGTGTTAGAGATGCTTAATAGTTTTCATAACTAACACCACATGAAACTGGTAGAAAAAGTTCCCAGATCGTGAAACAAGTCTGCTGCAAAAATATTGCAGCTTGGCTTCAAATTTTTAAAAGAGAGCTCTGAACTGAAAAGAGACTGTCTAAATACATCACCTATTTTAAGGAATAGTCTGAATTTTTAAATATAAAAGATAAAAAATGCATTTTTTCTTAAATTGAAAATAAAATCTATCCTTCACACTTGCTTCTAGATAATTTAAGGGAAAAAAAGTAGGACACCTCCCCCAGTGCCCCATTTTGAACATAAAAATCATTCATACTTTTATCTTTGATGTCCTTCAATAATCGGGAAGTGGGTTTGGAGCTCTGTAGACAAGTGCTCAGTGTCTTTCACTGATGGAGTTCTTCCAATATTAGGGTTGTCACATAACTCCATTAATTCATGCAATTTGCAGTCTTCAGCTAAAGAGGCTTTGGCTTTTTTATCCTTAAATTTCTTGAATGTATGCCTGCATGTTTTATACTAGAGATCTCTAGATATTTTTAGATTAGCTTGATATCCTTCTGAATTGAAAGTCTCACTGCACTGATTCACACCAACATAATTTTAGAGAAATATTTAGATCATTCAGTTGAGTATGTGGCATATATTTGGGGATGAAATCCATTCATTATTTTCTTTGGTCCAAATCTTCTTTTTTTTCATTGCTTTCTTGTGAAACAGAAGCACGTATCTACAACAGAACCTGTCATGAGTCTGACATGAAATTTGAAACTCTAAATGGGGAGCTTCTGCTGAGACTGTCTAGCCTATCTGGAGGCTTACAGCTTGGTGTTTGACTACATATTGCCATACTGTGGAGGATTCAGAATCTTTGTTCCACACCTGCTGGGTAAATGTCAAGAACAGACCACTGTATAAAAGTTAGCTGGTGGTGACAGTGCCAATAGGTGTACCCTGTAAAGTGATGGTGACTGCTCTGTGTCTGGCTGAACTCGAGTCTGGCACTGTGCGTTAGGAATGCTCTGAACACAGGAGAGACAGGTTCCCCTGTGCACCTTGGCAATACTTGTGTTGTCTCTGCATGGCTCTGATATTTAAGCAAGAGCTGAGTTTCTAGCAATTCTGTTTGGAGCACTAAGAAATACCTAAGTTTAGGTGTCTTGAGACCTGTGCTCTTCAAAAAGGAGCTATCAGTCAATTTAAAATTCCATTGAGGTTCACCTGAACTCGTGATCAGGCTGACTGAGTCACTGTTTTGAATTCAATAACATTATGTCTAAATCCCATGCTATAGAAATTTTTGATTGCTTAAATCCATCCATTTACGCATTTATGATTTGTTTCCGATTCTGTGACATAGGTCACTCTAGGAACAGAGTACATTGCTTTCATACAGTTTTCTGAGATTAAATATTTAAGTGTGTCTAAAATGGTTTTCATATAAATAGAAGGTCATTACAAATTCTGGCAGGTAAAGGCGACTACAGATACACGTAAAATTAAATTATATAGCAATGATAAGTTAAATATTTCTGACCCAAGAAAACCTTTCTTCTAATTAACTCATATGTGTATATATATGAGGAATTACTATTTTCAATGCTTCTTTCTTATTTTATTATTATTTTAATAATAAAATTATTCATTTCTTATTATAGATATTTTTTCTTATTATTGCACATTGACACCCCCTCTTGCATACTAAAGGAAGTTATCACCACAGATATGAGCAATTCATTATTAGCTGATTTCAGTGATGGGGAATATTCCTGGATATATTTCATTTCTTCATCCAGGAAAAATTTACTTTAATCCACTGTCTTTCTATTTTTGGCAACACAGATGTTTAGTCCTTCTTCACAGTCTCCCTGATGCCAGGAAGGAAGTTTATTCTCTTTTCATTTTGCCATGGAATGCTGACATATGTATAACTAGAACAGGTAGTAACTAGGACAGATAATAACTGTTAATAGTCTCTGAAAATTATATCGCTTAATATCAGAGATCTACTTTTAAACTATTTTGCTATTTCTTTAATGATCTGTTATGAATATACCAGACTTTAGGAAGATTTAGAAGAATTATGTCCTTCATGTTGAAGCCACCCCATAAAACTTTTTGTAAGCCACAAAGTCCCTTTGCTGTGTTCTGTGAAATTTCAGTGGGAAGCTGGAAGGCTAAGGTGCTACTCAAGTGGTAATGCAAAACTATCTTCAAATAGTAATGCAAATTGAG
The DNA here is from genome assembly GCF_030490865.1 of Poecile atricapillus. Taxonomy (NCBI): domain Eukaryota; kingdom Metazoa; phylum Chordata; class Aves; order Passeriformes; family Paridae; genus Poecile; species Poecile atricapillus. The sequence goes on along the minus strand of NC_081249.1, from coordinate 51,897,483 downwards.
TTCAGAGCTTTCAGCAGCTGTTACTTGGACTTGGTGGTCCTAATATTTCTGAGCTGAAATAATATAAAAACATTGTAAATAATGGATGTGCTTGAATACAGCTAGTGTTTAAAATAGAGAAGTGCAAAGAACAAAAAGATTAACACTCTATGGCACAGAAGTATAATTTTTGAAATAAAAAAATCAGTGAGAAGAAAGATTTTGTCTATTTCTTCTGTTAAAGAAAATGAAAATAGGAAACTAAAACTTTTCAGAGTAGCATGTTTTACATAATGGATGAGGTACAACTCATAACTTCAAACAATAAATTTTCACACCATGCTAATAGGTCAGGGATGCTAATGTTCAAGTGCAGATTTTTTTTTTCACATATTCTATTCATCCAACACATTTTAGATCTCTGCATTATACAAGTCTTTGCTGATATCCTGTTTTTAGATAACAATGACAGTAATTTGATCCATAAGGTAACACACATCACACATTTTCAAAGATGTTGACTAATTTATTAATCTTTTATGGCATTCAGTTTTTGAGATATTTGTAACCTGTTTCTCAATTAAATGTGCTCTTGGTATACAATGAGATTTTTATTTTAGTGGAATGCTCAAGGTCACATCCAGTGGTGGAGAATAGAGGTGCCAATTTCACAGCCCAGTACTCAGACCACCAGACCACAGTCCTAATATTTTTGTTAGACAAATAGCAACAAAGTTTATTATATGGTAAGAGTGATACAATGTTAAATTTATTTTGGCATAGATTTCTTGTTATGACTAGATTATCTGGCATAGCCATATTCCAATTCTTAGCATTACTGTAGCTACAGTGAACAGATTTTCATTTTAATAACAAAATTATGTTTGCATTTCCTAGATAAAATTTGCATACATGTTCTTTCATACTTATAAGACCATCATTTATCAGCGCTTAATGTGTTAAGTTTTTTCTCTGTATCCAATTTGTTCTGTCCAAATTGTGGCTTAAAAACTAAGGATCCATTGAATCTGAACATTCTTTTCATTAAGTCTGAATACTTTATTTGAATTCTGAATGACAAACAGCTTTTATTTTTTTAGTAGGTTGATTAACTTTTTACATTAGAAGAAAAGACATTCATAGTTTATAACTTCTTCTTTAAGTTATTAGGGCAAATATTTCAACAAAAAACTTTCATGCTTAATGCTGAGAAAATGAGGATATTTCACTGTGTTAATTTGTGGTCTGAAAACTCCAGACTGAAGGTGACTTTATTACATTGCTTCTGAAAATTTCATAGAAGAATTTAATCTGTTGGAGAATGGATTAATTAAATCTGGAGATTAAATTAACTGTTGTTAAATAAAATAAAATTACAGAGTAGTATCTAATATATAATGAATCCACACATTTTATGTCTTCAAATGTAAATGTACTTTGAAAGCTTAATAAACAGCTGGAACATGTAACTCATTCTGAGTTTGTAATTCATGCTAGCAAATCACACAATTCTCCTTTAATTTCATTGAGGGGTTTTTTTTGAGATAATTTGATTTATAAAGTAGTAAATATTTTATGGCTATCTATAATAATTTCTACTGATGACAATAATCAACTACTAAGAGCTAAAGATATCTGTAAAACCAGTCAGGAAAGTCATTATGCTGCACTGCCAGGATGGTGTCAATGGAACGGGCTGCCCAGGGAAGTGATTGTGTCATCACCTCTGGAGATATTTAGAAGATGTGTAGATGGGACATGGTTTAATGGTGGACTCAGCAGTGTTAGGTTAACTGCTGGACTCTGTGACATTAAGGATCTTTTCCAACCTACATGATTCTATGATTCTAGGACACATATTTTACAAGAAATGCCATCTCATTGGGTCTGAAGCCAACCATAGTTTTCTCCTTCCATTATTAATCTCTCCATGGAATTTTTTTTGCTTTTTTAATAATACAGCAATACTTTTACATATGGTGATTATAGAAACATAGAATGCCTTGGGTTGAAAGAGATCTTAAAAAATCATCTTGTCCAACCTCACTTACATGGGACACCTTCTAGTCGATTAGGTTACTCAAAATCCCACCCAACCTGGCCTTGAGCACTGCAGAGAATGGGCATCCAACACTTCTCTGAGCAACCAGTTCCTGCTGCTCACCACCCCCTTAGCTCTAAACCTACCTTCTTTATGTGTAAAATCATTGCTCTGTCTTGTCACTTCAGATACTAGTAAAAAATGTCTCCTCTCTTATAGATAAGAGATATTTATATATATTGAAAGGCTGCAATAAGGTCTCCCTAAAGCTTTCACTTCTCCAGGTTAAACAGATAATTTAAACAGATAATTTCTTTTAGCCTGTCTTCACAGGAGTGGTTTTCAATCCCTTCCACCAACAAGTCCATGTTTCGGGCTGGGGCCGCTAGATCTGGATGTAGTACTGCCATTGGCTTTCACCAGAGCAGAGTAAAGGGCAGATTCACCTCTTTTTATGCAGCCCATGACACAGCTGGCCTCCTGGATTGAAAGAAAACATTGCTAGCTCCTGTCCAATTTTTTTATCCACTAGCTTCCAGCCTGTATTGATGCTGGGGAATGTCCCAGCCCACATGCAGGACTTTGCACTTGGCCTTGCTGAACTTCAAATGATTCATGTGTGCCCACTCCTGAAGCCTGTCAAGATCCCTCTTGTACTTGTTTTGGCTGTGGTAAGGTTATTTTCTTCACACTGGCTGGTTATGAGGCTGTGTATTGGTTTTAAGCTGGAAATAATGTTGATAATATAGAGGTGTTTTTATTATTGCTGAGCAGTGCTTGCACAGTCAGGGCCTTTTCTGCCTCTCACCCCAATCCATCAGTGAGGAGGATGGGAGTGCAAAAGATGTGAGGACACACAGCTGGGAGAGCTGACCCCAACTCACCTAAGGGACATCTCATAGCATATGGCACAGTGCTCAGCATATAAAGCTGGGGGAAGAAGAGAGAAGGGTTTAATGATCTTTTTCTTCCCAAATAACTGTTATGTAGGATGGTGCCATGCTTTCACAGAGATGACTGAACACCTATCTGCCCATAGGAAGAGGTGAATTCCTTGCTTTGCTTTTTTAAGATGCACTGCTTTTGCTTTGCCTGTTAAGCTGTCTTTATCTCAACCCATGAGTAATCTCAGTTTCACTCTTCTGATTCTCCCCTCCATTGTGTGAGTGGCTGTTTGGGGCTTGCTTAGTTGCCTGCTTAAACGACTTAAAATGACAGCACAGTCCACCAACATCCTATCCATCACACAAGCCATATCACACAGATAGGTTATCCAAAAACTTGCTGAGAGAATATGAAATCCCACTGTTTATGTAGCTAATAAAGGCATTGAACAGTATGTTCCTAGTATGTAACATTGATACACACCACTTGTTACTGATGTCCAGTAAGATTGAGAGCTGTTTGCTTCAATTCGTTGGATGTGGTCTTCCACACACAAAATGAAATCATCAAAAGTAGAATGAAATTGAGTCTGTGGACTGTGGTGAAGGCTGTACATGTTTATTCCAGAAAGCAGTAACATATATAAAAAAAATTCATTCTCGTATTAAATAATTCCATTCTTCTACTCTGACACATCTCTGAGGGAGCACAGAAAAATAATCTGAAGTTTGAATAAAGTATTGTCAAGAATGTCCATAAGAATAAAAGAGATTGTGTTACATAGTCCTAGAAATATTCATAATACAGCTCTATATTGCCTTCTTTCTCTCCTTCCCCTTCTGTCCATCTATTTTTTCATTCTGTAATTTTTGCTTCAACAGTGGAATTGCATGTTTCTTTCATTAATTTCCATGGATCAGTTATGATAGACTTTCTGAATTAAAATATTTTATTCATGAGTTGTCTTTTTTTGTTTCAATGAAACAAATACCTGTTCATCTAAGCTATTATTCAACTTCTTTGATTTTGAGCACTGGGGGATTTTTAGCTTTTCATATTATTGTATGCTAATAAAGACTGAACTTAAATATTATTCAGACCACAATTAAATAAAATAAAAACTAAAAATATAATAAGAAATATCCCAGAACCTTCTTTAATTGTTGTTTTCTTAAAAACAAAAATGCAGACAAAAAAAACTCAGTCTATTTTTTATTTAATTTACTAAATTAATCTAATCTCACCCTTTAGCTTATTTTCTAAGCATGTCATCTTTACAGTAATATTTCAAAACAGTTGATTTTTTTTTCAATTTCTCATTTTTGTCAATATCCTTGAAAATTCTTGCTGATTTTTTATTGTATCCATGCTGTAGGTGGCACACTGCTGTATTGTGTGAGGAGAGCACAAGAAGGATTAATATCCTGAACTCAAGGTTAATATAGTCATGCATCAAAAACTGGATAGAATGACATGTCATCTTTTCAACAACCACTTATCATAAAATATAGACAACACAGTATTTCCATAAATATTTGAAGCAAAATAGCATCCATTTGGGTCCATGAATTTTCTTTTTTTTTCACTGTAATAGCATGTATTCTTCAAGTAATGGGTCTTTTGATTTATCATAAAATTTCCCTTTATAATCATATTTCATATCTGACAAGGTAATTATCTTGTTAAATCAACCAAATATTTGCCTTTAGTTAATATTTATATATATACATAAATTAATACAAATATTTTAACTATTTCTCCCATTAGATTTTAATATTGGCCCTCCTACCCTTTCCATAGAAAGTTAGCTTCTATTATTTAAAAATTATGAAGAAATGGCTGCATTGCTTAGCATTTGGGGAGGAATACTTTTTAGATTGTCAAAATTATTTCATTATCTTAAGATCTTTTGTCTTCATGTGGGTTTATACTCATGAAATAATGAGTTGTAGAAAAAAACATTAAAACAACACAATTCTCACCAGCACTCTTTGAATAGCACCAAGGAGGTTTCAGTACAATGGAAGGAAGATTCAATTTTAGCACTTAACTTATTTATCTGTGCTTGCTAGTTGACCCAAATTACTTGCATTCTTGCAAGCTGTAGCACATTCTAATAAAATTTGCATTTTTACAGAAGACATGTTCTTTCTCCCAAATGAGTGGCTAAGTTCAGATTTACTCAATTTAAAGCCACTGAACTAGCTGGATTTGAAAATTATTTCAGTAAAAACAGACTTCTTCTTTTAAAAAGTGTAATTACCTGAGCAGTAGTTCAACATAAGATTTTCATGAAATCCATTTATCATCTAAAAACGAGCCTTAACTGGCACCTAGCTAAACACTCACTCAGCATAAAGGAGATTTCTACCCAATATGGAACACTTCAAGCATTATCTGGGTATGAAAATTGATTTTTTTTCTTAAATTCTTTTGCTCAATTCAGTTTTTTAGATCTTTTTAATTTTAATCTTAAGAATTGCTTGATTATGATAGCTAATTCTTTTACTGCTTTTTTTTTCAATTATTTCTATGTTTCATATCTAAAAAACAGGCTAAAGTAGAATACATTACATGATATAAAAAATATCAGCAAGATAAGCTTAAAATTTAATTGTGATGCCCTATTTCAATGAATAAAATTAGTCTGACAGCCATTAATATACAATAGAAATGACTGACACATAAACAACTATAAACAGCGTCCCTAAGATTATGCAAGTGAAAAAAATGCTGGGATGATATATTAATCAGTATAAGCACTTAAAAGAGGTGACTGAAATTGCTGATCTCTGCATTCTAACTTAAGCTGAGAAAGTTTTTTTCTAATTTATTCATTGAATTTCACCTCCCTGTGTTCTTGAATTCTCTGTGGGCAAATTAAAACACTCTCAAATATATTATTCATTTTACAGAGTCAGAAAATATTGTTTGTGAACTACTTTTGTCTGTAAACAAATTAAAAGTAGTGTGCAAAAAAAGATTTCAAAATTCAAATCAGCCTTGTGACTTTAGTTGATATGTGAATCAAAAACCTAAATCAAAACTCAAATCCTTATAAATGTTTTCTTCTACCTGTCTGAAATTTCCAAAGCCAAATTTAAGTGCTTAATTTTGCATAAATAGTAACCTATTCAATTTATCATTAAGGAGTTTAAGATGAGGGAATATATCAAACCATTTCCATATTATGCTTTCTGCATTGTAATAAAATTGTGAGTAAATTTAAAATATTACATTGTTACATTCCTAAGGGTGTGAAAGCAATTAACTGCACTGTATGTATCAAATGAAAACTAAACATCAAATTAGTCAATCTAAAACTTTTTCCCTATAATTGACCTCTTACTTGATTTAAATTAAACTCACAGAACTGTATTTCATGTCTAGTATGTTCTAGGAAATATAAATTTGGATGTGACTTTCCTCTTGGGCATTGTTAACTACATGAACAAGATAGATTAACTTGCTAAAATTAAATGTTACTAAAAATTTGTCTGTTGCCTTTAGTTTCTCTTTTCACCTGTTATCAGTCTATAATTTACCGTATTTAAATATGTTCTCATTCAATATTTGTGGGCAATAGAAGATGAATTCAGCATTACAGCTGTTGAATTCTGTATAGATTTGTGTTAGAATTCCTCCCATTACCCTCGTCAAGACTATTTTTTGTTAAACTCTGTTTGTCTATATATTTATTGCATTACTGTTTGCTGTTTTCTGTGAGGAAAAGAAAGGCTTTTTATATCTGAGTTGTGCAATGCATCTGCTGTTTTCAATTTCTAATAAGTTACTGGTGAAATTTCATTTTTTAAGGACATTCTAGACAAAGCTTTCTCAACATTTCTTATTAATTTGAAAAAATCATTAACAATGAAAAATAAAATCTGAAATATGTTGACATTTGATTAATGGGTTAATGTGTTGAGATTCGGCTGGTTATGTAAGAGTTTTCCATTTACCTGAGTATCAGTCTGTAAATATGAAACACATATACACAGCAATAAAATTTTACGAAAGGCTGTTCCATGTATCTATTTCTAAATGGACCTTGAAATTTCAGAAAGGGTGGTGCTTTATATGCTTTTAGCTGCTGTTCAAATGTGTTTTGCCCATGAGAGGAATTAGTAAATAAATGCTCTACTTTTATCTTGACGTTGAGATTTCTCAGCCTATTTTCTTCCCTGAAGTGTTGAGGAGAGGTAAGAGGGTGGTTGTGTGGGTGTCTGAGTGTTTGCCAAGGCTAATCCACCAAAAAAGCTAGCAATTATTTTCTGAACAATTTCAATCTACATTTTATTTTAGTCATAACAATTCATATTTTTGTTGTCATTGATACTTATATTAACAGGAGAAAACATCAGTATTACTAAAAATCCTGTTGTTTTCAACACACTTTTTAAATTAGAGAGCTTTGAGAGGCTGGAGTATTCTGACATGTTCCTTTGATCTCAGGTCAAATACCTGACCAGTAGATGAGTACAGATAGGGCTCCGTGGTAATGGTTCACAGGCAAATTGGAGGTTTGGAAAATAAGAAGCATGAATTGTCTCACTTTTAATGTTTACCCAGGCCCTGACACACTACATTGCCAGGGGCAAATTACAAACACTTTTTACCTGAGAGGAAAGACCTTAAAGCTGAATTTCTAGTTAATTGAACTCATTTTAACTGGAGCAGAGGTGTAAGAATGGACCAACAAACTATTCAGTGAATGAGATTCCATCTCAATAAGCATCTCTGCGTACAGGGAAAGAAGACCAAACTTATTCCTTTTTGTCAGTCCCTGAAGAATTGTATTATCTTGCTTCATTTTCCACTACTATATGAGCTGCTTATACAGAACCTAGCATGCCTGTCAAGCTTAAGTCTTGACCCTACTCAAGTCAAAGCCTTTTGACTTGAGTGGAGGAAGTGTTGACACAGTTTTAACTACTTATCGTGTTTTTCTATTAAATACACATTGATAAGACAATGCAAAAACTAAGACAGTGCAAAGATATAAGCGCATCATATAGACTACACAAACGCAGTACTAATTATTGCATTATGTAGTTCATTATTAGTCAGTCTTCCTTTTTTTTTATATTTGTTGTGGCAATATAAAAGGGTCCCAAGAGGAAGGGCCTCATTTCACCAGCAGCTGACATGCATGCCACTAGAAATACATAACTTCTGATGAAATAATAAATGGATTTCTTTCTAGTTATTCTAGTCGTACTTCATGAAAAATGTGAGTGGCACTTTCCTTCAAAAAATGAAATAATGGTGTGATAAGAAACAAAAAAAGACAAAAATTAGAGTGGTATATATTTAAATAGAGTATTATTCCAGATAAATAGGTGTGATCTAGAATGTTAATGTTCTTGTTATGTGAAAGGCTGTAAATGCAAGAAAAAAAAGTAATTTTTGATTAACTTCATCACACATAATTTATTACTTAATTGTTCTTTGTGAAATTTGATCTTCTGGTCTTTTTCTCTTTACTCTGTAACCTTTGAGAAAGATGTCAGGATCTTTTGTAAATTACTTCAATTTAAGCCTGGGGAAATTACAGCAATCCAAAGAAGGTGGTAGTTAAAATCGTCCCATGAAAGAATATTAAACACACAGACCTGATTATGAAATATTCAGAACACATCAATTTCTCTATGCTTTTCACTCATGACATATACAGCAAGGAAGAAAATTAGTATACACTTCCTGGCACATGACCAAAGGGATAATGTTTTTCCCCAACTACTTGCCCAGAAATGCAAATCATGATTAATTTCTATTGTCTAGGCTTTCATTCTCTTATCAACTTCAAATCTCTGTTGCCTGTTTTAAATTTTGCAAGAAAAATTTGACCCATGCACTTAAGCCAATCTAGTCTAATTATCCCCTTGCCATCCCCAGAAAAAAAGACAACAGGAATAAACTCGGCAAGAAGGCCATTTCCAATTCTGTGCATAGACGGTTTTCATAAGAAAAGTGGTCTTCGGATCACTTGAGAGAGAGTAAACATCATTTTTGTTTCTCTTAATTTCCCCACTTTAAATGGAGTAGCAATTCAGAAAGTCAGTTTTCCAAGGTGAAAAAGAAACAAAACAACCAACATGCAACTTGTTTCATAAAAAAGAATCAATATTTTTAATACCTCTGTGAAGCAAGTTAGACCATAAAATATAAAACAAAAATTGAATAGTAATATAAGGGAGATTTCTAGCAATAATTAAGAAAAAAGCTGAAGTCATACTCTTGCATTCAAAGGAAACTAGGAGGGAATAGAAAATGTGAGTACATAAAGAGTAATTAAGAAGAACAAGCAAGTAGCAAAGGGGAAAAAACCTAATATTATTTTTTTTCACAGATCAGGATCAAGAAGTCTATATGGCCATTTGATGATCAGAACACAAAAGGTGTACTAAAAACAAAGAAGCAGAAAAAGGTCATTGTTGGGATGTTTCAGTGGTGAGCCTTGCAGAAGAAAAAGGGAAGAGGAGAGTCCCATTAGGGAGCTGCTCTCAGCAGGAGACTTATCTGAAACTGAGCGATTGTGGGAGAGGAGGGAGAATTTATTTAGTTTACACAGATTTTAAAAGGCCTTTGGACAAACTATCTCATACAAAGCTTTTAAGTAAATTATATGGCATGAGCAAAGGCATTTGTTGCATAGATAAATGACTGGTTAGGAGAAAGAAAACACAAAAAGGAGCAAGTCGTCAGTCCTTGAAGTGGAGACAGGTCATCAATGCTGGTAAACAGAGGCCTGTACTCTAAAACATATTCATCACTGACCTGGAAAGCAGGAGATTACTGAAAAGAGAAAGGCTGCTGACAATACTGTATTATTCAAGATAGTAATTTTGAAAGCTAACTGTGAGGAATTAAAAGACTGTAAGATTGAAGACCAAAAAAGTGACAAATGAAATACAGTGTAAATAATACAATGCAATGTACACAGGAGAAAAACAATCCTAATTTTACATGTAAAATTATAGGCTCTGAACTAACCATTACCTCTCAAGAGTGATATCTTGGGGTGTAAAAAACATCTCCTGAAATACCAGTTTTATAATACCAGTGTTCGGAAAAACAAATAAAATACTAGGGACAATTAGAAGGAGACAGAACAAGCCACAAGCCACCATAATGCTTGTAGCTGACTTTGTCACACTGAGTAATACAAACAGCTCTGATTCTAAAACACTATGCAATAGAATCAGAAACAGTACAGAGAAGGCAGCAAAATTCAAATTAATTTCTGTAGAAGAAATTACTGAATAAGCTAAGAACATTTAATCTAAAGAATGTTGGAGGAAATATGATAGAGGTCTACAAAATCAGGAGTCAGAGGGATGACCAAACCCTGGGCTGAAGACAGTCATGTCAAGGTTACAATATAGCTTTTCTAGGAAGGGATGTGATGAATATTTTTCTCTGTTCTGGGACATGTCTCTGTCTGGGGTGGTAGTGGAACTTGGATTTTACTGAGAGTCTAGAGGACTCAGGTTAGGAACGTTCTTCTCAGGCTAGCAGGAATAATGTAATAAACCATGCTCTATATATATAGCTCTTAGAGGTGACAGAAGGAACACATAGCAGCATTATTTTCGCCATTGCAGTACCTGTATCACGGAGGAGTCTAGGAAAGGCATTGAAGTGGAAGGTTTTAATCAGGATATGTATGTCCTAGGCCTTGTTCCTGTTCTTCTGATCAGTGGCAAGGGCAGATGACAAGGTGCTCTGACACATCAGTCACATCAGAGCTCCAGAGCCCAAGTGCCTAGAAGCTGCAGCATCAGCTACGCCTGGCAGGCCTCTATGTGTGCCAGGGCTTCTCTGGCTCATGAGATACACATTATCTCCAGCACCAACCTCTTGTGCGGCTTTCTGAGTGCCAAACCCAGCACATCCTATCGCAGGAGTTAAAGGGAAGGCTTTGTGACAATGGAATGGAACAGGCCTTATGTGAGGCTGCTCATGGACCAAAATTGTCTGCTTTAAGCAGCTCCCAATTGGGCTTGTAACACACATGCTGCAGCTGTGTACAGCCTGGAGACAGCTGCTGCTGTCAAACAGCTGACTGCAAAACCTTTCAGAAGCTTTTCTAAGTCTTTTCTCGAGCTTATCTTGATGCAGCATTATGGACACAGCATTTAGATCTATCTTTGCAGCAAAAGTGCTAAAGATGGAGTCTGAATCATCAGTTTCATGTAGGTTTTAAATAAATAGTCTAAAAGTTATTTTACAGTTTTTTTTCAAAAACTATCATGGTCCCTCTTCCTGAGAAAATTTGATCTTTGTTTGCTGCCTTTTTCTTTTTTTCCCCCACATGGATCATTTTCAGTTTCTGACTGCTTTTCACCCTCTTTCAGAGGAGTGGAGCTAGCATAGTATATTATATGCGTGTTCAATATTTCAGTGTTTGAAATTTCAAGTTATTTGCACTTCAAATTATACAATCCAGGGTCTGAAAATAAATATAATTTTTATTTTCCTGTATTTCTGTAGAATAATAAAGTAATATTTCCGTTCTACTCTGTGATGCTGCCTAACAAACGTGAGGATGCACAATAAAAAAGAGCAATTTAATGCTTTGTAGGATATAGGGACTACAGTTTTCCTTGCTCATTTTATGATTGATGCTAGAGAAAAGGGGTTACTTAGACCTTGAACAACCTGACTGAAAATAAATAGATGGGTATCAAACTTTACTAGTTGATTCAGATTACAGTGTGTATTCCCAGCTCACATTTTTATTGCATATACAATTTTTCCTCTTGAGCAACAGAGAGAAGTTCTGTAAAACTACATAATACCATCTCTGGTTTATAAATGAACAATCAGAGGTTTTGAAAACTGTTCTGTTTTTTTAAAGATCTTAAGATAAAATTGTTGAAGGCACTTTTATTTGTGGATTATATGCAGAATAAACATATTTGAAGAATATAAATATGCATGCTGGTTTTGGGGGGCTTTGGTTTTTTTTTTAATTACTGTAGTAGCTAAAGCTAAAGCTTTTTTTTTTGTTTGGTAGACTTAATCACTTAATTTTGTTTGGTAGATATAATCACATAGCTGAGGCTGTGCCCTGTCCTGCAGTGCAAATAGCAGCACGTCAAAAGCAAATGTCCTGCCAGTTAATCTAAGCAATGGTGAACACAGGGAATTTGTTAACCCACAGGCAGCTGAAGTATAGTTTACTTGCTGTGACATCTGGTACCTGTTATTTAAACAAAAGGACATTTTGTGAATTTCTTGTGCTCGGAGAGCTCTGATGGGATAACCATTTCAGGTTTGAAAAATGAAAAATATATAAACAATACTGGAATGTCAGGTTTTTTCACATACAAAATATTTTGAATGTGACTTTATTTCAGGTTGTAAAGAGACAATAAATGGAAGTTTTCCATTATGAGCAACAGCAGAGTGTCACTTCCTGAAACACTTTGCATCCAAGCCAAATTTCTAAATGGAGGTTAGAATACACTGTGTGTAGCAATGAAGCAGGTTGATGACCTCTGCTTCAAGCACCAAAGAGGTGCTGGATAACTGCCTATTAGTAGATATGAAGCATTTAAATACTCTTACAATGAGAACGGAAGGGATGAGTGGGAATATCAGGATATAAGTCATTTTTCTTTCCTTATGTGTCTTGAACAAAATGTAGAAATTATATATTGGTGGTATATCTCAAACAGAGGAAGAAACAGGGATAGCACGTCATTGCCACCCATCCTGTGTGCCAAACAGGAAGGAAGTGCAGTGCAAGAAAACAAAATGCAGTTAAAGGCATACCCTTAATACACTTACTGAACAGAAACATTCAAGGCAAAAGGAAACCTGCATTCTGTTATTTTCTAGCTTTTGCATGCCTGAATTTGCATTCTCATTGGTTAGCACTAGTTTTTATACACAAGGTCATACAGGTTATGAATTTGAAGTTTATTAATTAGTGTATAATGTTTATAAAAATCAAAGTAACTCCACTTTTAGTGTTATTATTACTACCCTCTATTTTAAAACATCAACAGACAATGACTCAAGTGGCACATGCTGTGCTTTGCCTATATGTACCCTAGAGACTGATGAAGTTAAAAAGCATACATTCTCTTAAGAAACACACCCTCTATGATATCAGTCTGCAGACATTCATTGTCATTGTTTAAAAATGTGCTGCAAAGGCAACAGCATTGTCTAAAACGCATCCCTTTGGGTGGACAGGAAACTCACAGCTGAGTTAAACTGTGAAAAGATTGAGATGTCCTCTAAGTAGCTAGGGGTGTAAAAAGCAATCCTTCTTTCACAGAAACAGAAATGAACCTTTTAACAACACCCATGAACAATTATTTACATACAGGGTGACACTGACAGCTCATCCATGGCGGGAATCCACACATCTTTTAGTAAATAAAAGAAACTTAAGCAGCATGCAAATTATATGTAAATTCATGTAAATTATACATGGGAAAACTACATAGTGATCATATTTGAAATGTATGAACTCTCTTTATTGCTGAATATGATGATGTTTTCATTTAAAAAAAAGGAGGTGTATTCAGACCAGGCTTTCCTACTACAACATGAGTGTCAAAAATAAAGAATGGAAACTTTGTTAGATTGTTTCTATGACTTCACAAAGGGACTTACATAGTTCTAATTTTAAAATCTCATTCAAATTATATTGAAAAGAGAGCTTTGACTCTAAGGTCTCTGTTCTGGTTTCTGCTACACTGGTATGAATTCTGAATGCAATTTATACATTTCCCTCAGTTCAGTGAAATTATCAGCAATTTACAGAGTTAAAATCAGATTAGTATTTAACTTGTTTTCATTCTGAAATTCTATTTTAGCAATTTTAGATTATTGAATTAATATTAATTGAATATCAAATTTAGATGATGTTGGGTTCTAAGTGAGCCTTAAATGTCATCTAGTGCAACCCTTCCTGGAATGGACAGGGTCGCCTCAGCTAGGTCAGGATGATCAGACTGACATCCAATCTGACCCTGAAACGGGCTTTCTTTCCCTTTCTGGGAAACTTGTTCCAGTGTTTCCTCATATCTACTCTAACTTGTCTAACTTGTCTAGTCTTGTAATTTAAAGCCTAAAATAAATTTTTTATTACTCTTTATCTTATTACAAGAGTCCCTTATAAAAGTCTTCACCTGTGTTAGCTGCTTGTTCCTTTAAGTATTGAAAGGTCTCAATAAGTTGTCCCCAGAGCCTTCTCCAAGCTGAAAAACTCAATTTCTTACAGCCTGCAGTCATATGAGAAACATTCTTTCACCCCAATGATTTTTGTGACCCTCCTCTGGACTCTCTCCCACAGGTCCACATTTTTCCTGTGCTGAGAACCCTGCAGCTGGGTGCAGTGTTCCAGGTGGAGTATCACCAGAGAACTTTACTTTTCAAACCATGACTGAGGCATTTTTCCAAAGTATATATTTTTAGGTGCTGATCTAACATGCGAAAAAATGGTTTTTTGAATCAACCTGAGATGAGTACTGCATTTACTCTTTATTAAAACTATATGCAATTTACAAGCATTTGGCAGCTGCGAATTTCTGGGTCTGTGCCATACATAGTGTATTTCTGCCACTTTGGAAGCAGAGATGCAGATAAAGTCAAGGTGTGTGAGCTATGCACTGGACTAAATTTTATTCAATCTTCTGATGCCATCTTGTGGGTAGGTAAAGAATTGACTGTTGCTTGAAGGAAAAAACCAAAAGTGCAAGAAAATTGTGTATTTTGTGTAAAGTTCCCATAACATCTTGGGGTTTTTTCTTCCCAACTCACTTTTCTAAACTATGTCTTCAGAACTTACAGTGACCTTAACTGGGCAGTAAACACTACTTTGATGACACATTTTTCCTGAGAATTGTTTTAATCACTAAAAATTGTTTAACAGTTTCTGTCCTCTGAAGCAAATGTAGGTCTCCTAGTCATGGTAGGTAGCAGGAATCTGTGAAAAGTAAGCTTCAAGTTATACAATTGTATAAGCAGTACAGCAACTTTTATGCTTTAAGACTCTCCTTTACAAGACCTTCAACTTCAGAGATTCAGCAAATTCCCTAATCAGTTATTCCCTATTTTTTCCCTTTATTTAGCAGTAGTAAAAACTTAAGAATAAGCTGCTGCCAAGTTAGGTGTATCTATGATGTTTATAATCTCATACCTTGATTAGCACATTCTCCTTATCAGTGACCATCTTTCTTCAGTTATTTCCTATTCAGCTCTTTTCCACAATATTTAGTGGTGACCAAATGCACAGCTAGAGGCCAAGATGGTTGAAGGAGCAAAATTAGTAAACCTCAGTAATATTCTCAGGTTCAAACCCAGCAAACCAAACATGGCCCCTAACTATCCAATCAACCAAACAAAAAAAAAAGTCACCAGGAAAACAAATCAAACCAAGAAAATCCAACTAAAGAAAAGCTACACTGGTATTTTTGTATAGGAAGAGCAGTTCCTCATTCAATGTACTGGTATTCTTTAAAGAACTGGTCTGGAACTTTGCCTGTTGTCTTTCTTTGTTGAAGCTGTGCCACTGTGTTGCCAGCTATAGTAAGAACTGTAAGATTAGGACAAAGAAAAATAGAAGGTCCTTACTTCCATAATCCTGCTGACAATGGGCTTGTGTAACTGAAGGATCTCATGTTTTAATACCTGTTTGTGTGGTTTTTCATGCATTCATCCCCTTCATGTTAAATACACATTTTGAAATATGTTTGTAGAGCTCTGGAAGTTGTCCAGATGTCTGAGTAATATTTTTCACTGGGAATTTTCCAGATTACCACATTACAGAATCACATTCTGGATTTCTTGTACTCTTGCTGACTTGATGGATCCTATATTTTTGCCACACTGCCCTAATGACACAATTTCAGCAGATGGGGATGAAAGATATTGGTTTGGAAAGCCTTATGAAGAGCAATAGTTTGAATTTAGATTTTTCACTTTCTGGGAGGGTGTCCCAGAAACATTTGTCAGCCTTTTCACATCTCATGAAAAAATGGCTATCATTCTTGTCTGAGACTTTACATAAAAATTCCTGTGACTGCTGGCCTGTGTACTAAATACAGCTGTCTATGCATGTTTCAGTCTTATTTGGACTGAAGCCATAACATGGCATTTTTATGGTAAGGCTCTGAAAGTGAATGTTGCATGAGGTCATAAGGATTCATTTGAGAGTACTAAGCTGCTGTAACAGTATCAGAAGACTATAAAAGAAAGGAAATCAGACAGATACAGTCAAAGCTTGCCATAGCTCAGTTTCTGGAGCTGCAGTGGGCAGAAGTTTCTCACCCCATAAGAGATGCTAGAGTAAAACTACCATTTAAGCAATGTGGACAATGAAATATTTTGAGTGGAAGTGAATTTCAGAGCTTAAATATTTCATATGTGGGAACACATCTTAGTCTCAGATTAATGTTTATTCCACTCAAATAGGCCTGTGCATTACCGCATGACTTTCAATGGATAGTTGTGATAAAACTATACTTCTGCATTTCCTAGCAACCAAAACCAAATCTTTGTGACTTTACATAGTCTATATTGTCTTGTAGAAGTATTGTCTGGAATTGAGTGAGAGCATTATTTTGGAAGGAGCTGGAGGAAGTGGTATTATGCAGTTAGTGAGAAATACAGCGAAACAATGTGGGTAATCAAAGGCCCAGTTCTCCAGATCATCCCTTGCCTTCTTTCATTTAGATTCAAACACATGTATCCACACTCTCTTTTATGAGCTGCCCAGACAGAAACAGTAGCTTTGTGTTCAGACATTACTGGTCTATGAGAAAAATGTATTCAGTAGCTTTATATATTTTTTGGAGTAAGTAACAAATATTCACACTGTGAGCTGCAGAGTCACTGCCTTGAGCAAAGCAACTGTGGTACTGACAAGAGCATGATTATTTTAGCCTATTAATCTTGGCTTCACAAAGACCTTTGAATGAAGACACATGTCTCTGTTTGCATAGCTGTAATGAGATGGACTTAATCTGCTATAATTCATGCCAAATATTTAAAATTTAAGAGCCTAAAATTGAACAAACAACCTGAAAGGTGACATGCTCTGCCTGCTGTGCTACTATGGAAAACTATAACAAGTGGCACAAACTGTATCCTTTTATTTCCAGTAATCAACATGTTGTTGATATTGTACTAGGGGATGCCTGTAGCCATGTTTCCAGAAGTCATCTACCTGTTTGTTTCTGCTCAGAAGCTGGTGATCTGCTATTTATCTCTGTTCATCAGAAGTATTTCTAGAGCTTTTAGATGCAGAAGGAAAGAATTTAACTGTTACTTGTTTTGACATTTTCGTGCCATGAATTTGCCAACCTTGGAGATAAATTATTTAGTTCATCTCAATGTAGCATTCACTTTAGCATGCATGTATCTATATGAGTAAATTAATATTGGGCCATGTTCTCTGGATCTGCAGCCCAGTCATTTAGATTGTTGAATTGTTGAAACAGTGTTTGGCATGTCTTCAACTAGTACAACTATTTTCGTCTCATATGGTTTATTTCTGTGTGTAGTACAGAATTCTTCTTCTGCAAAGAATTTTCTTTTTCCTTGTTAATTAGGTGACACTCTTGTCTAATTCCTCTGATGTAGTATGTCCATTTTGCCTAGGCTACAACAATGAAACTTTGGGTACTATACCCAAGTATAGGGCCTGATTGTGGGAGCATGGAAAGGAAGGCACCAGAATTACTGAATATAATCAAGCAAATTAAATGGTAAAATAAAATAGTAAAAAAAAAAGTGCTAAAATCTTAACTGTTGAAGTGGTCATCTTTCATAGTAACAGGTAGTTCCTGATGAGCTGAAAATCAGACAGTAAATGTGAGTGGTTCTAAAAATAGGTATGTGGGGTGAAGTCACTCTAAATTTTACTTTGCTGGGTTATGAATAGTAGTAGTAGAGTGTTATAACATATTTGGGTTACATGGCAAGGTTTTGGTAGCGGGGAGTGTCACTCAGTGACTTCTGTGAGAAGATGCTGGAAGTTTCCCCCATGTTCAACAGAGGTAATTCCAGCCAGCTCCAGGAGGGACCCACTGCTGGCCGAGGCCAAGCCCATCCATGATGGTGGTAGTGTCTCTGAGAAAACAGATTTGAGAAGGGGTTAAAAAATGTTACACAGTGTCAGCCAAAGACAGGAGAGAAAACATGTGAGAAAAACTATTCTGCAGACACCCAGGTCAGTGAAGCAGGAGGGGGAGGAGGTGCTCCACATGCCAGAGCTTAGATTCTCCTGCAGACCATGGTGAGGCATCTGTGCTCCAGCAGCCCATGGAAGGGAGAGCAGAGATTCTCCCTCAGCCCATTGGGAACCCCATGATAGGGCAGGTGGATGCCAGAAAAAAGGCTGTGACCCTGTGGGAAGGCCACACTGGGAAAGGTCCTGGCAGGATCTGTGGCCCCACGGGGACAGTAGCAAAAACTGGAACACACTGGGCAGGACTTGTGATTTTGTGTGAGGGACCCACACTGAAATATTTTGTTACTAACAATCTCCAGACTGTGGACGGGACCCACAATGGAGCAGTTAATGAAGAATTCACATTGAAGAAGTTTGTGGAGAAGTCTCCCATGGAGGAGACCTCATGCTGGATGAGTGGAACAAAATGAGGAGGAAGAATTGGCAGAGAAAAAATGTGATGAACTGAGTACAACCCCATTCCACATCCCCCTGCACCATTTGGGATGAGGTACTGAAAACAGTGAGTGAATTCAAGCCCAGGAAGAAGGGACGAGTATAGGGAAGACGGTTTCTATATTTGGGTTTATCTCTCATTAACTTGTTCTGATCTGATGGCTAATAAATTAATTTGCCCAAGGTGAATCTGTTTGCCCATGATAGTAATTGATGAGCAATCACTCTGTGTCCATCTCATCTTATTTTCATCATATTTTTCTTGTCCAAGTGAAGGGGGCAGGGGTAGAGTGTCTCAGGGGGGCTCACCAGAGTCAACCCAATTAAGTCAGTTTTGGTTTTCAGGTACTTAAATACATAGCAGGCAAATCATGGTGACTAAAACCAATCTTTTTTTCATCCATCTTTTTTTTGCAATCCAGTACCAATGGATTTACCAGCAGTTAGTTGCTTGTATTCATATATATTCAGGCAAAAGATCTAACAAACAGTCAGCAAGAATGCATAAATAATGGTTATGAGGTGATTGATTTTATTTGATTTCCTATGGTTTTGGTGGTAGGCTGGCTTTGTAATTTTTAATCTGTTTATTTCATTATATTGATTATGGTAATGAAACACTTAATACTTCAGGTTTTTTTTTAAGCAGTATAATTATTTCTCTTTATGTATGGATTTAATTCTTAATAATCAAACTATGACAAAAATAACACTAATATAGAAAATCTTTCATTTTTAATCCAGCATTACAGGTGTTTATGTCCAATTTCACAACTTTTCTATTGGAATTACATATCCATGTTCCTGTGCTGCACATCACAACAAAAGTATTTATAGGAATGGGTTTAGTTTATTGTGTTCACACTTGAGTGGGGTTTAAGCAAACTGGTATATTTGAAGGTGCACTTGCTCATGGCAGGGAGTGTGAACTAGGTGATCTTTCAGGCCCTTCCAACAAAAACTACTCTACAATTTTATGATGAAGATGATTGAAATATTTTCTGTTGGCTTAATTATGGGAGCTATTCTTTCTCCTGTACTCATTAGATTTCATGTGCCATGGTAGTATTCACAGTCCAAATAGCTGAAGTTCCACAATAGTGTTCTTTCATATCTTCCAAAAGTTCTTATGATGCCCCAGCCATAGTCGTACCTCACAGCAGGCTGGTTTCTGTATCTCTGTAGATCTTACTGCTTGTGAATTTCTACAAAATTCCTAATAAATTTTGTTTTCCTCTCAACAGAAAGTTTATTATTTCTGAGCTAATGCAAGATAGGAGTTCCTGCGTAGTCAAAACCCACTCACAAACATTCTGAACTATCTTTCTACAAGGACAGTGATTCACGCTACAGTGGAACTGCAAAGTTTAACATAATAATACTTTCCCAACAAAAATATCATTAACAAGAGTCAGGATAAAAAACAACCATGAAATAGGTCACGGATATTAATAGGAATCTGTTTCCTTTTGTCTACACTAATTCTCATCTTTTTAGCCCTTTTGAGGATCTAGCAATTAGATCCTTTCTTTGCTGATGGCTATTTCAGGTACAGGCATCTCCCTGCAATTCTGAGTAGACATAAACTCAGACTGAATTGCAACTAAAGTGACTGCTTCTAGTTATCAGCACTGTATGCCTTTCCAGTAGGTAAGTCCAGAACCCAAATTCCTATAATAATAATAAATTCCAATAAATTCCAACAATGAATAAACAATCAATGCACTTGCCCACTATTATATTTATATATTATTATCGTATGGAGGACCTTGCACTGTCTATGCAGTAAATGTTGAATTAATGTTTTCCAATATAGATATCACCTTGAAATGAACAATCAACCTAATTTAATCTTTCAGTTATACTCTTTCAGAAGGCAGGTAAAAAGCAGGGCAGGAAATACAGCCAAATTCTGCAATGGAAGTACGTATACTCAGCACTTTGGAAAACTGGATAATTTAAGATGTTACAGGTTTTAATAAGATTTTAAGATTATGCATATATATATATACACACACACTATATTAGAATTACATTCCTGAAGCATGAAAAAATGAAATACCTATAAGCAAATGAGACACAATTTCATCATTTAAAGCACATCACTTCTGTTGCTGCCTAAGAAATTTCATTTTGGTAGCAGGGACAATCTATATGCTCAATCGATATGCCCAACTTTAAGCACCATCCATAGATTAGGAATCCAGCTAGGGTACATTTATCTTTTATTTATGCATTCTGTTATACTTCTTAATTTTCTGCTGTTTCTCACCTGCTACCATATATACTAGACAAAATTCACCTAATGGCTTTTGAAAATTTGAAAATTCCAAAAATTACAGGCTTCTTCACTTGTAGTATCTCCTATTTTTAAAGATGCCTTTCACAAAGTCAGAGAAAGCACTAAAGGATTGCAATTTTTTTCACTTTTTCGAATATGATTATGTATTTTTGAGATTTAGGGGAAAGAATCAACAAAATTAGCAACAAATGTTTTGCTAGGAATATTTAAAGTTTTATTAAATTTAATTTACTAAAATCTATTTAAAATGCCTACTCCTTGGGATAAACTGGTTATGTATTTTAGTAAAATGCCAAAAATAAACAATACTATTCTTTATTTCCTAGTCAAACAGGCATATGAAATAACTGTCTTTATAAATAATTGCCTTCTACAATATTTCTTTTGAAAGACTATTTCTCTTTTTTATGTTTGAAAAAGATTTCCACAAGATCATATTGTCATAGCATCTCAGAATATTTCAGAACATGAAGAGTGGTTGTTTCATCACATAAAATAAACAGAAATAACATGAAAAATAAAAAAAACTGTAATTGTAAGATAATTGTTAATGTGCTGTGATCAGATTTTATTACATCTAATGCATAAATTTTCTTCTAATATTGCTTGGATGCTGTACTTTATTTATTTATTTCATAAAACTATGGTGAGATGCAGTGCTTGCACATTTTAGATCTTGAGTGTTTTTATCATTTGTTCCTTGGTGGTAAATTTTTTCTGAGTTTAATACCAGGCACCAGACAGAGCTCACAACTTCTTCTCTCAACATTGCTTCATTCTGTGTATGTCTTAATCACTAATTGTCTATATTTCTGCTGACTACATGTGAATTGTCAAATTTACATTTAATGCTTGGGTTTTATATTTTTGCTATTAAAATATATTTTCTGTTTGTCTCCATGTGTTTATCTATAAAGACTGGCAATTATCAGAACATGTCTGTGATACAAAGACATCCCAAGTGAGTTCTGTACACTCGGTCCTATGCAGATCTCTGTTACTTTGTAAAACAACCAAGTATGCATTGAAGCACAAACCCATGTTGAACTATTCTCCTGTCTCTTTGATGCTATTACTACAATTTATAGAAGGGAATATCTGTGAGTAAGATTATGAGAACAGTACCTTAAAATAATAGAGCAGCTTAGGAGATATGTCTTTGGATCTCTTCCCCAAAAGTAAAAAGATTTTAAATTGGATCTTGCAGGTGCATGTTTTGAGAAATGATTGACACATTTAAGTGCCTTTTCCATTGAGAGCTCATGGCTGACATTAAAGAGTAGCTCTTACCCTATTCTTATGCAATACCTTGCTCAGCCTGCTGATTTGTGTGAATCTTATTCCTAATGCTTAAATCTTACCATGAAATGTGAACAAAGGTAGAAATCTTAACTGAGTCATCAGATTCTGGTTGTGTCTTTACACACTCGACAGAAAGAAATGTGACTTTACAGACTGCAACTGTAATCCCTAAGTAGAAAAAAATTACAGGTGATGCTTCAATTTCTTAGTTGTGCCCTTAAACTGTATAGGAAGAACCTAAGATTTTGTGGTTCTCAGCAAAGTACAAGAGACTAGCATCTTCTCCAGTTTATATCAGCAAACACTTGGTAGCAGTGTTTATCCATACATTAACAAATTAACATGATGGAGAGTGACTGAGTGAGGCTCTGGAGTTTCAGATCACTTGGACAGGGAGGCATCTTGTGGGGTAGTTATAGACCTAAAACTATAGATAATTATTATCTTCACTGTGTCTTGATTTTCTTCAGCTGAAAGTATCTTTGAGGCTCTGAAGAACCACCTGAAGTATCTGAAGAAGCTGTGAAGCTAGCATCATACCCCACCACCAAGCCATTTCCAACTGTATGTTTTACATACCTTGCAATGACAGAGAGGATCTAAAGGAACAAATCCTTTCAGGAAATGTAGAAAAACTTATAGTGAAGATAACCAAATATGAAGCAATATTTTTCATACAGTCCTTAGAGAACAACCTTTATAGGGAACTATTATTAAATCTTCACCCAATTTTTCTTCCACCTGAAAATGGACTGAAAGAGAGAATTCATGCCTGCATAGCATGGACAGTTGATTATTATTTATTTAATTAAGGGGGTTCAACATTGTATAAACTAACTTGGAAGTGAAATCATTTGACCACAGACAGCTACTGAATGAGTCAAAAATTTCTTGGGTGTGACTGATGCTGTGGTATTATCCCAGTGAGCTCTAGCTGGATTATTGCAACTTTTATCAGTCACTATGAAATCAGGCATATCAAATTCCCAATATTATGGTTCATGCAAATGAATAACTTAGAAAGCACTCTGAGGAACACCATTTCTCCTCTGAGCCTTCTCCTCAACACCTGAAGGCCTTTTCTTGCCTGTAGCAAACTGGGATTTGTAACTCTAGAATTCTGCAGGGTAAAGGATAAACATCTGTTAAATTTTGACTTTTTGTTTCTGTCTTTTTATTTATACTAGGAAAATATTTTAACTGAAGTATTAACAACCCTTTAGCCTTTAGACTGTCTTCCAATGGAAATGGCTGTCATACATTCCATCCTATTATCTCAGATGGTAGTGTCCTGTCCATGTTCAAACATTTTTCTTTTGGGATCTAAGCAATCCTAGACTAATATGTATGATTAAATACATGCATACATGTGCATAATGCCTGCAGAAACAGCTGTGATCAGAATTATGCTAGAAAGATGACAAAGTTTGTGTAAAATTGCTAGAGTCAAAAGACTGCTGGCAGAGCAGCTCCAGGCTCCACAGTGATATAGGAAGTGGTGGCAGAACAGGTGGTGTATGAGGAAGGCTGAAAGGAATTTACTGACTCTGAAATGATGATGCTAGAGGGAGAAAAACACTAGGACAGAAAGGAGAAAGTCTTTTCTGTGAGAGAAAAATTCATCTGCCACTTCAGTGACAGGAGGTGATTAGAGTGAAAGGGGAGGATTACAACAAGGAATCAGTTTGAGTGAATGGAAGTACTTTACACGTTTTCTGTTCTATTGCCCAGCTCTAGTTGCCCTTTTGTGTAACCAGTGTGCACAGACTATTTAAAAAAAATGAAACATGCAGAAAAAAGTATTACAAATTGCTCTCATATAAAATGTTGTATAGATAAAGACCAAAGTCTGCTCAGGCTAAACACTGAATGAAAATGGCTGTCTGGAAGGATCATCAGTAAAATATATGTGCAGTCAAACAATCTTTATTGGAAATAGTCTACTTTACATCCAAAATGTCATATCCAGGACCTAGAACTATATTATGTCAAGTGATCTCTATCTTTGTTTTAATGCAAAGGAAAGGTAGAGGCTTCCAAGGAGCTAAACCCTAAGTATGTAGTATACTAAAGAGCAATTAAATATTAATTTAATATTTAATGGGATGGGCTTGAATTGTACCTGCAAACATAAATGGAGATAGTGATATCTCGGGAGCCCTGCAGTAATGACTACATCTTCTAAGCAAGAAAACAGCTTCTTTACTGGCTGTATCTTCCTCATCTATTTCAAAGTGGCAAAAGTTGTGTGGACATGCAGTGTGAAAGCCAGGAAAATATCAATGTCTGTATACAAGTTTATATACTGAGTAGTTACTAGAACTTGCATCAAATTCACAAAAATTTGACCAAAATGAAAAAAAAAATTCATCTAAATGAAATAATCATTCAGCCAGTAGAACTTTCATGCTGTTAATATCTTGTACCAATAATGCCACTGATATATATAAATATAAAATAAATATTAATATAAATATATAGTATATTAAAAATATAAATATAAATATTTACAAAACTATAAATATAAATTAAATATTTTTATATAAAGTATAAATATATTTATATTTATAAAATATAACCAAAAAAAACACCTTTTTTTTTTTTAACTTTTACAGCAAAACAGAATCATTGTTACTGTGTGTCACAAGTGTTGAGGCTAAAATAGCAGTGTTCTGTCATATATTCTCTTTCTTTCTTCGTTCTTTCTGTTCTTTCTTTCTTTCTTTCTTGCTTTCTTTCTTTCTTGTCTTCTGTCGTTCTTCTTTCTTGTCTTTCTTCTTTCTGTCTTCTTTCTTTCTTTCTTTCTTCGTTCTTTCTTTCTTCTTTCTTTCTTTCTTTCTTTCTTTCTGTCTTTCTTTCTTTCGTTTCTTTCTTTCTCTTCTTTCTTTCTTCTTCTTTCTTTCTTCTTTTCTTTCTTCTTTCTTCTTTCTTTCTTCTTCTTTCGTTCTTTCTTTCTTTTCTTTCTTTCTTCTTTTCTTTCTTTTCTTCTTTCTTTCTTTCTTTCTTTCTTTCTTTCTTTCTTTCTTTCTTTCTTTCTTTTCTTTTCTTCTTTTCTTTCTTTCTTTCTTCTTTCTTTCTTTCTTTCTTTCTTTCTTCTTTCTTCTTTCTTTCTTTCTTTCTCTCTCTCTCTCTCTTTCTCTCTTTCTCTCTTCTTTCTCTCTTTCTTTCTTCTCTTCTTTCTTTCTTTCTTTCTCTCTCTCTCTCTCTTTCTCTCTTCTCTCTTTCTTCTCTCTCTCTCTTTCTTTCTCTCTTTCTTTCTTTCTTTCTTTCTTTCTTTCTTTCTTTCTTTCTTTCTTTCTTTCTTTCTTTCTTTCTTTCTTTCTTTCTTTCTTTCTTTCTTTCTTTCTTTCTTTCTTTCTTTCTTTCTTTCTTTCTTTCTTTCTTTCTTTCTTTCTTTCTTTCTTTCTTTCTTTCTTTCTTTCTTCTTTCTCTTTCTTCTCTCTTTCTTCTCTCTTTCTTTCTCTTCTTTTCTTCTTCTCTTCTTTCTCTCTTTCTTCTTCTTCCCTCTTTCTTTCTTTCTCTCTTTCTTCTCTCTCTTCTTTCTCTCTTTCTTCTCTCTCTCTTTCTTTCTCTCTCTCTCTCTCTCTTTCTCTCTTTCTCTCTTTCTCCCTCTCTTTCTGTCTCTCTTTCTGTCTCTTTCCTTCTTGATTTTGACTCAGAAAATAAAACTACCAGGATTTTTAAAAGGTAAGAGGTAAAACTCTCTCTAACAAAGCTTTCCAAAGCTTTCACTTTGGAAACCTTACAAGGAAAAAAGAAATAGGGTGTTAATACTGCTTAGGTTACAGCACTGTAGGATGAAAAGTCTTCTTTTTCACCTTCACACCCCCTACTGGTCTTGGCAGGAAGGCTATTTCTCTACTATATAAAGAGGAGGCATAAACTAAACAGGGTTGTCTGCTTTTGGAGAAAGATTGTAAGTTTTTGCAGAACAGCATTTCATCACAAAACAGGAAAAATATCCCATCTTGAAATGTAAATTCAGGTTTTTTGACTCTCAGCGCTTCTCCACTAGCTTCAAGCAGATTATGTCATTAGGAAACATTGTTCAGATTACCGGCTGCTTTGGGATACATTTTGAAACTTGGTGCTCTGTCATTGTACGTATTCCTAACACCTGTTTTAGGATGTGGGATTTCATTTGGTATATTTCACCAGTATGTTTCACAACACATGCCTTTTAGATCCCTAAATTCCTTGCTCTTAAAGACAAATAAACATCGTACTAAGCATTTAATACTACAAATTCCTTGAAACATCGTAATAATTTATGCATCATGCAAAACCCCAACTTAATCCAAGTCAACCAACAATCCCCCTCAAAAAAAACCGCACAAAAACAAGCAAGAAATCAAACAAGGGAAAAAGTGGAGCCAAGTAAAAAAGCATGTGGAAAGAGGAAAACTAAAGTCGAAAAACAAGGCTGGATGCTCTGTTCCTGACAGAAGTCAAGGTTTCCATCACACATCCAGCATATTTATGCTAGACCTGCGCTACATAAGTGTACTGGTAGAAAAGAGAATATCTTACTTTTCTTGACCCATCTTTCAAAAGGATGGAAGGGAGGACCCTGGGAACTACTGACCTTTCAGTCCACTTCTGTGGGAAGATGGTGAAATGGATCCTACTAGCAGCTCTACTAAGGCACACGGAGAGCAGGGAGGTGATTTGGGACAGCCAGCATGGCTTCTCCAGGGGGTAAGTCCTACAAGTCTGCCCTGACCAACCCAGTGGCCCTCTATGAAGGAGTGACTACATCAGTGGACAAGGAAAGGACTAAAGATTTCATTAATATGGACTTCTGTAAAGTCTTTGACATGGTCCCCACACCGCTCTTTTATTGGAGAGAGATGGATTCAATGTGTGGGCCCTGAGATGAATGCGGAGTTGGTTTGACTGTTGCAATCAGACAGAAGTGGTCAATAGCTTAGAAGTTTGCAGATGACACCAAGCTGAGCAGTGTGTTTCACACACCTGAAGAACAAGATGCAACCCACAGGGGCCTGGACATGCTCGAAAAGTGGGCCCACAGGAATATTTTTATAACCAAATAAGGAAAGCATAAGGAATTAGAGAGTTTTGATCATTGATGGTGTTTTGTTTTTTTCTCTCTTTTTCTTCTTTCAAAGCTAATATCTTATAATCCTGAGTCCCCTTTAAAAACAAAAATTTTAGAAGAATTCCTGTCATACTGTTAACAATGTGTTTCTAGATAACAGAATTCAGCTGTTTTGGGGGGCCAAAACCTTATATTTTTGAAGGAAAATAAATAGCAAACATATAAAGACTTTATAAAGCTACTCTGTGTATAGGAGAGAGTGAATTCAGCATTTGGTTGTTTTCTGTTGTTATACCAAGACTAACTCAGAGATTTTTGTACCTCTGCTGAAAGTGTTATGAAATAATATATCTGAAAGAGGTTGTGGAAAAAAAAATATAGCAGATGGTTGCATGTGTAAAACTGGGTTATTTTCAAAGGGGCTTCTAGATTTGAAAATTTGACTAAATTTTGAAAGGAAAGAAATAATGAGCAAATAGAATCAAGTTTCATTAAATTCTGCTGCTTGAATGCTTTTTCATTTAAAAAAACCTTTTTGACCATCAGCACACTCAACCTAAATTAAATGATGATGCAGAATACTTTTTTTTTTTTTGTATTAAGCTTGAAATAAAACTTGCTGCCACTAGAGATCATTGTTGCTCTTTGCAGGAGAGGCCAGCACTGTGTTTAGTTTAGTAGAATCAGTCTTGTTCTTCATGGAATGCATTTCATAACATCAAAACAGAAACAAAAGTAGAAATTACTTCCAGCTCCAGAATTTCTTCTGCAAAATTTAATGGCACAATAAAAGCAAATGGAGTGCTAGAACCTTCTTGCCCAACACCAACATATGATAACTTGAATAACTGTAGGAAGGATTGTCTAAATCTCATCTCTTAAAATAAATATCAACTATTTCCCTTCAACCACATGGTTTTTAATGTAATTTAGTCCTTTCAAAAAGCTTTTTCACCACTATTTCTAAATAGAATGAAATAAAATTCGAGAATATTTTTCAAGTTTCATTTACAATATTTTTTTTTAAAGTATTTTTCTCCTGCTACCATCTCTTTATAATAAAGTCTATATCTGCACCATTTTTTTTAAATGCAATATTATCCATGCTGTAAGAATTTATTCTTCTGAATACCTATGTCATTTCAGTCTTGAATCTTCATACAGATTATTTCAGGTGGGAATAAAATATAAAGATATAAAATAAAAGGGGGAAAACGCTTCCCTCTTTTTGCCTCAACTTCTGCTCAAGTGAAATGAAAGTCATAGAAACGGTGTCTGCAAAAGAGGCACAGATTAAATCCTCAATACACTAACCATTTTTTTTTTTAAAAAGGTAAAGCCAGGACTGAATGACACTGGTATTTCTATACATTGGTACTCAAAGATCCTAGAATAAAATGCTGGAAAAACTTTTCTTGTGCAGTATGCCTAGTCAAAGTGTAGTCACCAGCAAATATCTTTAGGTAAGTGTCCTCACCATGAAACAGAAGTTGGACAATATGAAACATGGCAAATTTCCTCTTCTTCTTCCTAAAAAAATGACAGAGCAATCCCCTCTTTTTCTGAGAGGTAAAACTATTTCATGTAATAAATAATAACCCTTCCATTAGAACAGAGGGCTGATGATAAATCACTGGAACCATTATCTGCAAAATAATAATAAAAAAACTCAAACGGAAATTACAAATGATAACTGATCAAAGGGGTAACTATGCATATCAACCAAACAGCTAGATCCTATAGTATATTAAAATAATCCCTAGTGTACCGTTGCCAACACTAACTATACTGACTTCTGAAGTATGAAGGATTTTTAATTTAGGACTCCCTGTGGTGATATGTTGTTCATTTTAATGATTGTTGATTGCTTTGGTGATGTATTTTGAAATATGTCCCTAATCTTTTGTTATTTTTTTTTTGTCCTCTTGGGATGCATTTGCAATTGTTTTAATATGACACATGTACCATTTAATTGTATCATGCTTTATTTTTGATATTTTGATGCAGTCAAGCTTTTCTTAAGTGTTTTAAATATTATTTACATCAATTTTGGAATATGGAGTAAGTAGAAAATAAGATCATCACTACATAGGGTCATGTACGACTTAATTGTAACATGCTTAGATCTGATCTAAACTGAGTGACCTAATTACACTTGTGCAATACTCAAGTAGGACAAAAGGCCTTTAACAGTGTTTTGTATTTCATGTGCATGTTTGTATGCATAAAGCACTGAGGTTCAGGCCACAAATCCATATTTTCTTCTTGTTTTGCTCTCACTTGTTGATAATATTTCACTGAACTTCAGGATGTTTGTTAAACAAGGCCCTTGATTCTTTTCTGGGAGGTGTAAAAAGTTTATTACCTGCCTAATTTGCCTAAGGCAAAATGACAGCATTCCTTATCAAAGTAATTTCAATAAATAATTTATTTTTCCCTCTAAGGAAAAATAAATTAAAATCCCAGAGAGACCATATGGCTTCTGTACTGATTTACTGGGCTACAAAATACTTTTAAACATTTTAGTTTAATTTGAACTAACTTTTAAGTATATACAAATCCCTTCATGGTTATACAATAGAATTTTACAACCCTAGATATCACTAGGTGTCTCTCAAACAGAAATGTGTTAAGTCAGATTGCTCATCAAACTGCTCACCAACAAGACAAAACTCACTTTGGAGTCAGGCCAAGGGACTGTGCAAATCTTGAAGATTTTCTGTAAGACTAAAGTTTCCCTTACATCTCTCCCACCATTCAAGACAGTATGTCCTAATATACAGGGAGAATCTACTTTGAAAATTAGTGTGTTTCTAGGCTATGCTGCTTCTCCATAAAGAAACAGAAATGTAAAGCACTTTAATGTCCCTTAGAGAAAATGTGAATAAAAAAATATATGAAAAATAGAAAATAACATTAAAAAATACATATCTTTTTTATCTTGTCATTTATTATCATGTTCCGGGGTTAAAAATAAATATGCACAGAATGATCCAGTGAACACAGACATAAAAGACAATGAAAAGGAGACTCAGAACTTCAAAAGAGATTAGGCTGTTACTCTTAAGCTAATATTTGTATTTTCATGCCTTTAATGTGGTTTTAAAAAAACAATGCTTACTGGATGCCAAAATGACAATTGCCATGCAGCAGTAGGTATCTTTGACATTCTTTGATCCTTTCTTTCATCTCGTCTTGGTTTCCTGAGTCTCTAACCTATAGTTAAGTTTCAACAGCAAGGTCTAGTAAAATTTAAGATTCCTCTTTAACTTCACACTAACAAGCTGTGGTTTAACTTCTTACAAATCATGCTGCAAATCGACTAAAGTCTGCATAATATATTTCATGCTAATACCACTATTCATGATAGATTAATAAAGCCCACATGCTTGTTTTATTACTTTGTCTTTGCATGGCCCATAAAAATAGTTAAAGCCGATTTATTTTTCTAAATTAACATTGCTGCACTTCTGATGTTAGCTAAAAACAGAAATATAGTGAAATACTTTTTTTCTACCAAACAAACCAGCTATAGATCTCCCAAATTGTTAAGACACCTATTTTGAAGGGGCCATAAATACAAAGCAAGTAAAGTACAATATATTTTTTAATATGAATTTTGGTGCAAGTGATTATGATTTTAACAGATGCTACATTGTTTGATGAAACATTTTAGATTCTGAACAGAGTCCTTGAAGACCAAGAATGAAAATAATGTCTTGCATGTGTAAAATAAATCTGACTTCTCAAGTACAATAGTCGTTTATGGCTATCCAGAGTACCATGTAATGCTGTCATCACAGAGTTCATCAACAGACAATAGATGAGGATAATTCTTTCTTCCTTGAAAAAGAGTTATGGTCTTGTATTTTATAGAGGTTGGGCCAAATCTTTCAGTCCTTAATCCAGGACTGATTTCTCATACTTTTTTCATGGTAGCAATTCCTGCCAATGAAATATTGTTAGCTCCTTCATTAAGATGAATAAGAGTATGAATAAAGTTCTCAGGCAAAGAAGACAGTTGGGGTGAGCAATATATGAGTATTTCGGCCAATAACGAATAAAATATTTAATATATATTTACACTATTCAATCAGGAACAAATAATATTAATTATATTTGACTTGAATTTCCCATTATTTTTCGAAGAGCTTGTAAAAATTCATATTAATAACCTGAAAAGAGAACTAGAGTCTGGACATTAATTATTGCCTATTTGCAAAATAATTATTTCCCATGGAAGTAACATTGATTTTGCTTTTTCTTCCAAAATTAAAAGTTCAGACTCTTGTACACATTACTCATTCTCATTTAGCAGTTCAATTTACTTCAAAATGGCAACATCAAAATATGTAGTGTTTATGAAAGTATACAACAATTAGCCCTTGTAATTTCTGTCAGCAGTTAATAAAAATTAGAGAGAATAAATAGCAACTGGTGTAATTTTTTGGGGTGAAACAAAGAACACAAAGGATAGATTTATGAAATGTGGGAATGTTTTATTTCATAGTTTACATTTTAATATGAAGAAATAATCTGGTAAATACCTGCCCTATTAAATCTTTGATGTAATTTGTTTCTACTCTGAGTGAGTATAATATTTCCTGGTTTTGAGTGTAAGATAAAGCAGAAAACAAAAGTACTAAACCTGTAAGGGTCTACTATGTCAAGTCTGCTATTGGTGGTTTTGAACTATTTTTTCTTGTATTTTACTACTAAGAATAAAAGTGAAAGAACTATTTTTTTTTTTTCTCTGCAGGTAAAAATATTATTTGAAATAAAAATCACCAAATGGATATATTGAAGTCAAGATAGACACGACGCACATATATGAATAAATTTAACCATGAAACTTACATTCTGGCTGTGCTTACAAATGAGACCTTCTTCAGCAGAAGGCATATTAAAATCTGTAGTATATGAAGTACCTCTTGTGTTAAATTACAATGACTGGTAGAAGGCAAGAGGAAGGTCACTGTAGATGATAAACATAGTTATGCAAATGTGTTATTGTGAGAAGGCACTGAACAGTGTTAAAAATTGTGCTAAGCAGAAGGTCAATCAGAAATTTCATGGGTCTTTCAGGCCTTGAAATTTATAAAAGTGAAGAGGTAAGCAAGGAAGAAAATTATGATGAGAGTAAGGGGATGGAATTTTTTTTTAATTGTAGGTATATTTGATTAATAAAACAATGTTGGTCTAATAGGAACACATGTTACCACCAATTATTTTTTCATCAAGAAAAAACCTACTGTATTTTATTAAAATATTTGTAAATTCACAATGGTTTTTAGCTTCTCTGTGCCCACCAAGCATAGACACCTAAGCCTAAGATTCTTCAGGTCTAAATTCCTTAGTAGCTCTCTGATCCAGCATCACAGTGACTAGACCGATTTTATTTGCAGTGCTCAATTTAAGCGTTATGCTTGTACTTAAGGGATTTATTTCTTGGTTTGTGAATAAATTTTCTTTCAAAGAAAACAGAGAGCAGAACAAGCCACGGCTGGAATCTCCTGAGTTTGTAGGGATATTGGTAGGGATTCTGTATAATTGTAACTTTTCCTCCTGCACAGGAGATAGTCTGTCATGTTGATGGAGACCAGAGGTGGAAAAAACCATAGTGGATATGTAAACTGATGTTTATGTAAGAACCATCAGAAGTAGTGAACCCCCAAAATCAGAGCTTCCACTCCACTAATTTATGACACACACCTCACCTGCTCACTTTCCTCTGTATTACACTAAGTTCAGCTTCCCCATGCCACACTGGGGTTCCTCCTGATCTGGGAAAACCAGGCATGAAGTTGTGCCTGTTCACACCATGCTGCTGCTGACAGCCACCTTGGGGAACATCAGACAAGGCCCCTGACCGTTCCCATATCACTCCTCCATGTAACTGTCTGACATCTGGGATCTTCACCTGCTTTTCAGACCTTTCCTTCAGCAGTGTTTTTCAACTTATTTTTTCCAAGGTGCCTCCTGTTTCCTGAAGCCACTTGCTGTTTTTTGTTTTTCCCCCCTTCTTTTACTTTTTCTGAACTCCCATCTCCAGTTTTCCAAGTCTAAGTAGTTTAAGTGCAGAGACATAATGTCTGCTTACTGTATCAGGTGGTGGTTCTGTCTCATGCCTCTTTAATAACTGGAGGATTCAGGAAGTGACACTTTTGCATAGTCAAATTCAAATAAGAAAATTACAGCTAGCCTTTACCAGTCTTAACTAGAATGCAGCAGTCTTCCTCTTGAGTATTGAAAAGTTCTGATTTTGATTGTTATCCTCCCCTTTCCACAACACAAACACACACACAAAACTACCTGTTGCCTTTCAGTGTTCACAGTCTAAGCTATTGTTTTTCTTCTGCATAGGAAAGAGTTGTCTCCAGGTTGCATTGCAGCTATATTGCTACAATATAATATGGTCTGAATGCAAATCAGGAACTTGTTTTTGTTGCTGGGGCAGACCCCAGAGATGGAACAGAGATGGTGAAAAAGAGTCATTTTGATCTCAAGCCTCTGTAGATGGTAGATCACCATGTTTAAATAAAGGGCAATATACTGAGGTTTTCTCATTTTTACACCTTTTTTAGCTCTTCACTGTGCTGTACAATTTATTAGCAGAGGTTTCTATCACAGTGCCCACAGAGGGTCAGCAGAATGAGTCAAAGGTTGGTATTCCTTCTGCCACACATCTGTGCAGTGCCTGTTGTGAGATTTACAGCCCCAGGAGGCCTGGAGCCTGGCAGAATTTAATCTGTAGTGGGTGTCACAAACAAGAGAAGAAAACCACCAGTCTGAATTTTCCTTACAATCTGATATGGCAAAAGAATGATGAACATGAAGGACATACAAGAGGGTATTTCACTGGCTTAGAGTTAGATTCAAGCACTAAGTGCTGTCTTGAACACTTGAAAAGGCACAAGAAGCAATGATCAAACACAGAACACAACTGATATATGTAGCTAAAAGATGGAACTCTTCTCACTTTTGGAGAGACAATAGACTAGAATATGTTCATCCTACAACAAAAAGTTTTTAAGTATATGTCAATGAGAATGTTTTTTCCCAGTTATATGATTTCTCTTATGGTATCTCTACATGAATTCCTCCAAGGTATTTTATAAACGAAATTATGCTGGCACATAAAACCGGAGGAATGTCTCTGAAACTGTAACATGCCCCTGTGATTTGCATTATATGAAAGGCACTCCATGCAACAATACCTTATATTTGCTATAGGTGGCAGCAGGAGACCGAGTTTCATGAGGAAATACTCTAGACGGAACAGTGCTTTAAAGAAAGTTATTTGTACACTAAAGATGAATATTCTCTTAATAATACATGAACATTATTTAACAGGAACTATAGAGTCAATAGAATGTGAACAATGACTCCCCCTCTCCAAAAAAAAAAGAAGCCATTGCAGCCAGAACTGGTTCTTTTCTTCAATGAAGTGAAAAGCTTGTTCAATTTGCTCAGCGTGGGAGTCTTTGTCATTTTAACCAGACGGCACAATAGATATTGATAAAAATAAAAGTCTTTTAACATAATAGTAATGTAAGACAATACCAACAAAGTGTCTTGTCTGTCAGCAACAGCCATTAAAAATGCATTAAAACCTGCATTCAGCTCTTTTATTTCCTAAAAATAAAAAAGGTTAGTAAATGCTTACGTGCAAAAAGCCTTCTCATATGGAAAAAAAGTGAGGCCGGGAGCTCAAGAAGGAGGCCACCACATCCAGGCATGGAAAACAAAAGCAAAATAAAGGAAAAGGGTCCATGGGATGGGGAAAAAAAAAAGGTATCTCCACTAGATTTACTAGATGAAGCTAGGGAGAAACATAATTCTAAACAATGTTTCTGTAGGCTTCATATATATGAGAGCAAGATAAAATTTAAAGTTTCTCTCTGTCTATAACAACCCTTAATTTTTTTTTTTTTTTATTCTACCTTAAATGTTTGTTACTATCCAGAATTTAGAGATGTTGATCACTAGAAGAACTTATCAGGATTTCAAGTAAATGATGCATTTGTGTGAAACTTGAGCCCTTTAACTGCATAGCAATAAACAAAGGGAAAAAAACTCCTTCATGAAAGCACAGCCTTGCTCTCACTTACTGACCCTACTAAACTCTTTTGTACATAAGTAAAGTACACATGATGGATCGTCTAGTAAAAAAAAAGAATAGGTTTCACTGTGTGAGAATAGTGGGGAGAGAAGATGAGAGGATCCAGTGCAACCCATGGTAGGATTTTCCAATTAAACTGCTAGTGAGGAAAGAAATTGTTTTACAGTGCCTCACAAGGTTCGAAGCATATGTATTTACGCTGGTTTTGGCCCAGTACAGTTATTTTTCAGTAAGTTGTATGGGGCTATGTTTTGAATTTGTGCTGAAAACAGTGTGCATAATTCAGGGATCTTTTAGCTATTGCTGAGCAGGGCTTAAAACAAGTCAGAGTTTTTTTCTGCCCCTCACCCCACAGCACTAGCAGAAGGCTGGGACTGCACAAGAAGCAGGGAGGGGACGCAGCCAGGACAGCTGACCCCAGCTGACCTAAGGGATATTCCAGACTTTATGGTGTAATACTCAACATATAAAGCTGGGGAAGGAGGAGGAAGAGGGAGGGGGTTGTTCA
Organism: Poecile atricapillus; assembly: GCF_030490865.1. NCBI lineage: Eukaryota > Metazoa > Chordata > Aves > Passeriformes > Paridae > Poecile > Poecile atricapillus. Next base: position 51,861,633 of record NC_081249.1, on the reverse strand, counting down.
AAGTGGTGGTGTTTGTCTTCCCAAGTCACAATCACATGTGACTGAGTCCTACTATCCTGGCTGAACATCTGCCTGCCTGTGGGAAGTGGTGAATGAATTCCTTGTCTTGTTTTTCTTGTGTGCACACAACTTTTGATTTACCTCTTTCTCACTTTTATTCTTTCTGCTCTCTCCCCCATCCCACCAGTGAGAGAGTGAGCAAGTGGCTGTGTGGGGCTTGTTTGCCAGCTGGGGTTGAAGAACAATAATACGAAAGCAATTTACAGATGTGCAAGTTCCAAAATATTAGGGATAGTACTTGCTAAACTCAGTTTGCTCAGCTATTTCATCTCTTTCAAAAATTTCTAATTCCTGTAAATCCTCAGAGCCCACTGTCTAATTATACTAGGCATCTTGTATACCTTCTCATTAAAAACTAACCTCCTATTTTAATGACTTGGTTGAAATCCTTTGAAGATCAGACTGCTAGTGACTGAATGCTGTATTCTGAATGCTGCCCTCCTTCCTTTATTCCTTTCTGATCTTTGGTAATTTCTTCTCTTTTATTTTTGTTTCTTTTCTTTCATTACATCGTTTTCAGATGCTTGATTTATTCCAAGTGAAAAATACATAGATGCTTTGTTTGAAGGCCACTTCTGCACCCTGTCACACTGGGACAGCCTGAGTTAAGTGCTTAGGTTGCTTTTAGCTAAGGGGAAAGAGTCTCTTATTTATTTAGCTGAGACAGTGGTTGAACAGATGTACATCTGACACAGTGCAGTATTTACAGTACCATATCTCTAACAAATTGGGCTATATTAATTCCTTGGATAATTCAAATGGGCTTCATTGAAATTACACAAGTGATTAATTTGGTCTCTCTATTTCAAATGGTAAACTCTCTCCTAGTTTCATATTTACAGGGTTTTTTTTAATTTGTCATCAATTTCTGGCTAGCATCTCTATGGTTTGAACAACTCTTCCCAAACTTTACTTCTTCAGATGTTTTACAAGCACATTTATTGTCTTTTTGCATGTTTTCCACAAGGACTTTAGTCAGAACTGATATTCACTTCAATTACCAGTGTTCTTTTTCTGTACTTTGTGTGTTTTTTTGTGTTTGCTTTTATTTTTTTAATCACAGATTCACAGAGCCATTCAGGTTGGAAGAGACTTTCCAGATCATCTAGTTCAATGGCAATGCTAATGTCAAGAGATATGGAAGAGTAAGCTCTTCATTCCACATAAAGACTTCTGGGGTTTCTTCCATATAAGGAGCTAGAATTCTAGTGCTGAAATAAAGAATAAAAATGCTGTTTCAGTCAGAGGTGGAGGAAGCTTATAATTCTTTTTTGATTTTCGTCATCATAAATCAAAATATAGGCTTTACATGGAGTTTTTCTCATAAAACCAAATATGTTGAAAATAGCATTTAAATGAGTAATGAGTTATAAATAGCATTTAAATGAGTGGGAAGTATAATTAATATGCAAGTTATTTCATTTCCAGAATGTGTACACAGAGTAATTTCTGCATTACTTAGTAGATGTTATATACCTTACTGTAAGCTTACTCATTTATTCAAGTCAAAGTGACATGTTATATATCCAGAGAAAAACATACATGAATCTTCTTTATTTCCATATTGTAAAGATGAAAATGTAACTTGCCAAGAAAAAAATAAAGTCTAAAATTCATTACAAATTGTCCTGGAAATTATATTTTGTTTATTTTGACAGGTGCAGAGAAAAAACTGTAAAATATTTCATCTCCTTATTGAACATAATGGTAAAAAGGGACATTATTTTGATACATAGTTTTACTAACAAGTTTCAAGATGAAATATTGCCTATCATAGAAAATACACCTATTCACAAGAAAAAAAAACACACAAAAATTGCTAGCTTTTTATTAAAAGTTGAGACTTACTGATTAAATAACATTTTATATTCAAGAGATTCTCTAACATATTTTTTATTGAAAGGTCCTTTATTGAAAAGGTCTGATGGGCTCAGAAAGAAGTTTTATTCATTTTATAGGTGCTTGCCTTAAGCACAATTCCCTCATGCCTAGAATAAACCTGAATTTAGAAAAACATGAGTGGGGCTTTTACTGAAACAACTCTGCATCAAAACACAAATAACTTTCTATTAGCCATGTCACTAGGTTAAAGAATAGATAGGCAGAATCCAAGCAATTATCAGGGAAACATTGGAACATTATTCAAAACAACCCTGACCTTGATAACTTGCTTAAAGATCTTCTTCTGATGGCTTATGGAAGAAGCCCAACTTAAGAGACAAAAGTGTACTCTTAAAGAGCATTGTTCGTCACTATAGACCCTCAGTGGCACAGCTACTTGATGGCAATTACTTTTGTGATGACTGTGACCATGTAATTCAACCCCCAAATGTGTTTTATTTATTTCTGTTGGAAGAAACAGAAATATCCTCTCCTCCCTAATGAAAAGTAACATGCACTACAAAGAATGTTTCGGTAGCATATCCAACCAAATGTCCTTGTACTCCAGTTAGTGTATCAGACTACAAAAATTATGACAAAACAAATGTGTAAAGAATACTTTTCATTAGTGGAAGTGATGAAGCTCCTCAGCAAGCTGAATGCACTAACAGTGAGAGAGATTTTAATCTGAGGTATTCAGCATACGAAGCTTCTTAATTCAACAGCAAATGTGTTTGTGAGATTCCGAAGCCACTTAACACCTCTCAGGTGCAAGGACTCATCCTTGCAAATGAAGAACTTTGTAATGTAGCAAAGAGGATCTTCATTCACAGTTTCTTGTGAATTTCTGTAGCAAAGATAGAACACAGACAATTTATGTCATTTAAGGCTTATTAATAAAGTCATATTCTTTCATTTTTCTTCAGATTTCTGTAGTGCAATACATCAAGAAAGTAAAAAAAATGGTGATTTTTAGCAGTGAAATGCACATACTGGGTAGAAATATTTAAACAGTGCTCAGCATCAAGAAGAGAAGGCTCTTGGGGGCACCTTAGAACACCTTCCAGTGTCTAAAGGGGGCCTACAAGACAGCCAGAGAGGGACGTTTAATGAAGGCATGTAGTGATAGAACAAGGAAGAATGGCTTTAAACTGAAAGACAGCAGGTTTAGATAAGATATTAGGAAGAATTTTTTACAATGCAGGTAGTGAGACACTGAAACAGGTTGCCCAGAAAAATTGTGGGTGCCTCACTCCTGGAGGTGTTAAATGACAGGTTGGATGGGCAATTTGGTCTAGTGGAAGGTGTCCCTACTCAAAACAGAAGGGTTGGAACTAAATGATCTTTAAGGCCCATACATCCCAAACAATTCTAAAATATTTATGATAATTCTTCTAGCAAAATATGTTATAGTGATATTTGGTGTGAAGTTTTAGAGACACATATTGCATTTTCTGACAGTGTGGTTACTCCATCTTCTAATTTTTTCTAAATTTTTTTTCTACTACAGAGAGAAATGCTCTGATTTCCAGGGTCCCAAAGTAAAGAGAAACTTCAGTATTTTTCATGATATCTCATTTTTCTTGAGTATGAGACACTTTTCTGTTCTCTGGGCTGCTGCAAAATGCTAGCATTTCTGTCACTCGCTTGATGGTTGTATTGACAATGACCTAAATTTCAAAGCAGAATACTGTTATAAATGGGAACATTCAAATGAGACATATTAAACTGTCTTCATCTCAGCAACAAAGATGTAGTTCTGAATATTTAACTCTAAATCTATAGTCAGAAAATTTTAAGTAATATTTACATAGTTAATAACAACACTTTAGATAAATAGTGACCCTTACAGTTCTCTTACAATGTAGAGAAGGTAGAATATCACATCTGCAGTGAAAGTATAATCCATTAACCCATTGTTTTCTCTGCGCCCACCAAGCTATTCACTTCATTGTAGAAGCCTGTAAGGTTGGTTGAACATGATCAACCTTTTCTAAACCCATGCTGACTACTCCCTGCTTTTCCTTCAAATATTTGTATGCTTTCCAGAAAGATATTCCAAATCATTTTCCCAGGGACAGCAGTGAGATGGACCTGCCTGTAATCCTGAGCTTTCTTTTCACCACCAAAGACTAGAGCAAAGTTTTCTCTCTTCCAGTCTTCAGGAATCTCTCCTGTGTAACATAACTATTCCAAGATAATTGAGAGGAACCTTACAATGACATTAGCCTGTTCCCTGAGGACTCGTGGGTGTAACACATCCAGGCCCATGAAATGGTGTGTGTCTGATTTGTACAAGGTTTCCCTACCTAGTTAGTGAGATTAAGCCTACCCACAGAGGCTGTGTGCCCTCCTGTAAACTTGTGTTTGGCCTGAGGGGCCTCAGATGTATACAGATAGGTTGGAATTGTGTTTTGTTTTGTTTTGTTTTGGTCTAGTTTGCTTTGGTTTTGGTTTTGGTTTGGTTTGGGAGTTTTTTCTTGTTTTGGGGTTTTTTTGGGTTTTGTTTTTGTTTTTTTGGCTTTGTTTTTGGTTTTGGTTTGGGAGGTTTTTTTTTTGTTTTAATGTGTCTATGTGGGTTAGTGATCCTTTCTGCAAACCCCTAGAGTTTTGCAATGACTCTCTGTGCAGCCCAAATGCTCTGGGACATTGTATTGCAGGGCCAAACTGTCCCAGGGTGCCACACGCATTCCTGTGATTCCTCTACCATGTTTACTCTATTGGGAAAGAAATATATGTTCACATCTTAGAATGTAGAAGATAAATTATTGTATATTCTTGTATATTATTTGTATATTATTCTTGTATAATCATTGTCATCAGGAATAAAGATTTTGCAGCAGAAATCTGGCAACTTTCTCTTAACTAGAATTAAGTCTGAAATAATAAAATATCAAAGTGGAATAGTTATTTTATACTGTGATACATGAGAATAAATACCTAAACACACAAAAGAAGCTTTTACTGATGAAACTATTAATTAGATTAAATATTAATATTATTTTTTCTGATAGAAATATTAATTAGATATCAATTTAGAGAGATATTAAGTCATAAAATTGGACAGAGACTGAACTTTGGTGAAATTTGAATCTGGCACTCAGTTTTGCATCAGCCAAATACTTTACTGGGTTATATTAAGAATTAATATCTTAACAGATGCAAAGTCAATAAATGTTCTGGGTTTGATTAGTCACCAGAGTTCCTGTAAGAACTTCCTTCTTCTCAGGTTACATAAAATATAAGAAGATTCTGGAGAGATCTTTCTTGCTCGTTAGTTTGCTTGCTTTGAAAAAAAAAAAAAAAAAAAAAGATAAGATTTAGAAATTGTTTCCTATTGCTTTTTCCTATGAGTGCAGTGGTGCTATAATACACATAAACCCTCATAAGCACAGATGTATTATGGGGAAAAAAATTAAATATTCTCTCTACTTGAGACAAAAACAGGAGCAACCAAATCACAAGGAGCTGTTTTCTTTCTTTGCATCAAAGGCTGCTAGCACCAGTGAGCTGATATATCTCTGTATCACCAGTCCTGCCTTGACACAAACCAGTCAGGTCTCCTTGCTGCCAGAGCTCACAAACCTGCAGACAATGGTGAAGGGACAGTGACAACCTCAGAGGCAGTGTTTATATGGGAGGTGGCCTACCTCCTGTGAATTTTCCTCTTTATGCACCTGTCAGGACATGCTGACTCCATGGGATTTTGAATTAAATTTGATAAAAAAAGGTAATAATATTTTCTCTCCCTTGTTTCAAGTAACTTTCTGATTAAGTGCATAGGAAAATACTAATCTAAACAAATATGTTCAGATCTAATCAATAGCTGAACCTCAGAAGAAGAATGTGAGACCATGATCTCTTAATTCTGGTACAGACCAAACTAATCTTTTTATCATTGGCATATAAAAAATGCTTAAACTCTGGGTATCTGCTTTTAAGGGAGATATTACCCAAACTTCCTAGAATTCTTTTCAATGTGTTTTTTTTTTTTATTATTATTTGGCTGAGTTTTAATAAATACACAGAAGGTGGGTTTTACCTACACATCTGAGTGGTGTGATTAAGTTTCCGAAGCATACATAGTGAGAACTATCTGAAATGACACATGAGATCTGAGGTGTTGTGCTCGCAGCTGGTATGTAACACACAGGATCTGTGGGAAACTTGTGTGCTTCTGGTGAGGAGCTGCAAGTCAGGTTAGATACCCTCAGTTATCTCACACTTCACTGGATATCTCTGTTTAAGCAATTGATTTCTGTGCTGAAATTCGAGCAATGTAAATCACATCCCTGTTTACTTTTATGGTCAGGATGTTATTCCCAGTTTGTGAAAGCTCCTTGTTTTTAACTGCATTGCAAGAATATTGTCTAAATATCAACAGTAAGACGGCAATTAAGAAAGAACTGTAAACTAAAAAAAACCAAAAAGTGATCCTAGAAACAGTCCAGATTTCAGTCGGTATTGCCAAATAACCTGACCAAAGGTAGATGTCAATTTGGAGCTGGTGTTTGGACTAGGACCTTTATAACACAGCCTAAAGTATGTGTCAGGTGTCATTGAAATAATGTTTGAGACTTTTCCAAAGGATGACAGAAGACTACAAAAGAGCTGTGAGAACAGCACAGGTCTACACAAGGTCCTTTCCTGTGGCTTCAAATGTTGATTCATGATGAAGTGTGAGCAATTGTATCAAGTCTTTTCTGTGCAGAAAACGAAACAAAACAGCAACAAAAACAGAAAGACAACCAACCAACCAAAAACACCCCACCAAACAAACAAACAAACAAACAAAACAAAAAACCAAAAAGGAGAGAAGGCTTGACTATTCTTGAAAAGAATATTTATCTCTCTCAAACATATTTTTTGAGAAGATGAATTGTTCTTAGGAGGATCCACAGCCAGACCTGGTACCTGGTACCTGGTTTTGAGTAATTGTTGTTGCACTTTAACTGGAGTACTTGTGAACTGAGAAAATTACCTTGAGATGGGTGATGCCATTACCTAATAAAGGGAATAATTGTAAGTAATTTAGAAAACACTTCACTCTTTATGCAAAAACAAACTGAGTGCCAGCTAAAGAGGAGGTAAGAAACACATTTAGTTTTAAAAAGCCCTTCACTCTGAAACTGTCGAGCATTTCCATATTTTTTTGTTAAATGAGACAAAAGAAAGTAACAAAAGTGGTATTCCTAAAATGAAAGAGGGGAGAAGTGCTTAATGAGGAAAAATATAGCAAGAAATATGTTTTTTATTAGAGAGTAAAGGAAACCTAGAAACATTGAAATAGCATGTTCAAGGCCAAAGGTGCTGAGATTTTGAGAAGCTAGTTGAGAAAATATTGTAGGAATCTGAAAGATGAGAACAGAATCAGCAGACCAGATTAAGACTAAGACTGCCAATGAATATGCCTGCATAATCAGTTCAAAATTAATTTGAAGCTGGCATTAGATACAGCATTAGAGAGACAGATAGTAATGCTGGAAGTATTGGTTAAAATTTATTAGTTTTTATGACTGTGCTGTATTTGTGAAAATTCTCAGATATACTTGTTACCTCTTTCCTTATAGTCATGTGGATATTATAAGATTCTGTGAAACCAGGTAATCTTCTGAAAACTCAAAAAAACTAAAAAAAACCTTAATAATTATTGAAAGAAGTCATTAGTAACATACATTTTTCTTCCTTGTTTTTTTTTTTAACACAAAATATTATTTTAAATTCTAAACGCCTTTAAAAAAGAAGTGTAATAAACATTAGATTGTTAAAATCTTGACGATGAAATAGGTAAAAATTTATTCACAGAAATTCTGCCAGGTGTTGGGTTTCAAAAATTATATTTAAGTGTTTCTGTTGATTTAAGCTGAGAGAATATTTTTCCTCTTCTGAATTTCTGTTAATGGAACAAATAAAATGAATAATAACCAAATAACTAAAATAAAAGCTTACAATATGTAACTGTGTGAAACAAAATCAATTTATTGATGAAATAAAATTTGATTTAGCTCAACTTCCAGGAAAAAAGAAGTGTATACATCAGGGAAAAAACATTTAAAATTCTGAAGCACCAGTTCACAAAAAAGTTGAAAGCACTCAGTTTGTCCCATTTGAAAATGTTCTCCTGAGCATGCAAGTGCATGGCACTGGTTTTCAAAAAAGAGTATGAGAAAGATGTTCACCGTGAGTTTTAACCACTTTTTAACTCTATTTTGAACTATGTTCTTTAAAAATTTAACAAACCTACACATGTGTAATCAGCTGCTAGAGGAGATAAGAAGGGGATGGTATACAGGTCTTATTCCTGTGTTACTAAAGTAAAGAAGCTGTTTTTTTAAAGAGAAAAGGTTTTGATTGCTGGTTTATAGTGACTCAGAGACAATTATGCAGTTTTGGACTCAATATGCATTAAGACAAACAGTGGTTCAATAGGAGAAATACTAAATTGAAAAGACATATAACAATTGCCTAGCCTTAAACATATTATACAAGGAAAATGAATAATACTTTGTGCTGACTGCACATATGACTTGACTTGATGAAATTGTCTCATAGCATGTACAAGAGATGAGGTTAATTCATCCAGAGCACTGTCATTAAAATATCTGAATATGTGTGCACATTCAAAGAAAAGTCCCATATTGACAAATAGCAATGAATGACGGACTTCAACTTGCACATCTTTTCACTGTAAACAAAGCCACTGAAATCAGTAAGAATATTCCTGTTAACATTTCTAGGATTTGGATAAAGCCTAAGCATTCCTAATGTGATTGTGCTTATTTGAAGGGCTTGTAAGAACTGTCCTCAGAGGAAAGACACAGAAAAATAATTAATAAAAAATAAGCAATAATTAGGGAATATGATCCCACAGATAAGTCTCTCAATCTGTATGGATCTCGTGGTTCCACAGTAAATATGAAAGAAGTCCATCCTACTTAATACTGAATAGCTACCATATAGTACATGCAAAGGATCTAGAAAATCCTTTAAATTAATTCAAGTGTCACAAAAGGTACATTACTTATCCATGCTTTTGAATCTGGCAGAGGATTACTTACAAACCTTGTAAAAAAGACTTTTCTAACCACTTTGGTCTCCTTTGAATGCTTTTGAATTTGAAGGAATATTTCTGCTTTGCAGCCAAAATTATTTGTTTATAAAATGTATAAACCATACAGAAGAAAATAATTAAATTCTTGTATACTGTTAGACCTACTATTGTTAGCCTTATACAGAATGAGGCATGTGTCCCAACTACTAAAATAAGAATTATACCCTAACTTCTGTGAGAATAATTTTTCCCAAGAGAGCAATAGAATTTCAACAGAAGTGTAGTAAGTGCTCACCATGCTTCACATAACCTTGTCCATAACTCCTACACTATTTTAGGTAGGACATTCTCCTGTGTTGTTAGAAACATTGGCTTAAAATCCCATGGGCCAAGAGCTACTATTTTGCACTTTATGAAAACTATATAACTTGCCAGGAGCCTGAACTCATTTTACTTCTCTCTCCTCTCTCCCTCTCTTTGTTTCCACTCATCCACCTCTTTTTATCACCATCCTGTTCAGAATGGGGAGTGAGAGAGCAAATGGATGGGCTTCTGACAGCCAGCCAAGAACAAACCACCACAGTTTACAAACTTGTCTTCATCAAAAATGATGTTCAAAACATTATTTTCCCAATACCTGCAGCTGACCAACCATAGAAATAGTATATTTAATACAAAGAAAACCCAAACCCTCAAAACCTTCAGGAGATTTATCATGAAATCATAGAATAGCTTGCATTAGAAAGAACCTTGAAGATCATCTAGTTCCAACCCTGTTGCCAAGGGCAGGGACACGACCAGAGTTACTCAAAGCCCCATCCAGCCTGGCCTTGAACACACACTCAGGAATGAGGTGGCCACAATTCTTTTGGGCAACCTGTTCCAGTGACCCACAGTAAAGAATTTCTTCCTTACAACTAATCTAAATCTATTCTCTTTCAGTTTTATGTAATTCCCTTTGTCCTATCACTGCGTGCCCTTGAAAAATCCCTTTCCAGCCTGTTCCTAACTGCCATAAGGTCTCCCTGGAGCCTTCTCTTCTTTAGCTGAACAGCCCCAACTCTCTCAGACTGTCAAAAGACTGCAAAGGTTTGAATAAAAAAAAAAAAAAATTTTGGAGACAGCTTTCTAACTGGTAATATATCATTGATAAAACACTGATCAAAGAGGTAATCCAGGATGTAATGAAGTTACTTTCCAGCAATCTACTTTTGATTGATTTCAAAAGTTACATTGATGTAACTTTTGAAGCACAATGAGGTTAAAACTGTATGAAACAATTGGAGCAGAAGAATAGACAGGATGGGTTTAATCTTAATGAACTTTAGCTATCTGAATGTTGGCTGCTAGTGTAAGAAACTGGGCTACTTTAATTCTAAACAGGAGAAGAAAGATAGATCTTTCCTGAAGGTGTCTCAGTTCAGCCTGAAATAAGTCTGTAACAGGATAAAAGACCTGACAGAGGATCCTTTCTGATTTAGCCTACCTTTTACCCAGGAGAAACAGGAAACTATTCATTATTTTGCACTAAAACTCAAAGTATTTTTTAAATCAATATGTATCTTCATATCCAAGTTCTCTGTGAGACTTGTGTCATTCTTGTTTACATCAATATTTTTCCATTTTTTTATACATTCTGTTATTAAGTTTATGTTTCTATGACTGTTTTTAAAGTTTGAAAGCTGGGCTTTGCTTGTTTGGATTTTTTTGATGGTTTGGTTAAATTATTCTGATATTTATTTTGAGTTCAAGCGTAGATAAAAAACCCCCTAAATTTAGTATTTGCATTGTATCAGTCTACATGTGATCTACCTGAACAAGCTTCATTTTACTCAGGAAAGATATGACAAAGAATGTACTGGAAATAAATACCTTTCTGAAGCTATAAGTTGAGAGTGATAACCTAGCTCTTCTATTTTGGGTAGTATTATTTATGTATGTTTAGGAAAATAGATTAGGTTTCCTCCTGATAATTAGATACCTACTCTGTAAACCACTGAATTTGCTGATGTGTGATGCTTTATAAAATAAAAGGATGTTATACTCAGATGTCACACCGTCTGTTCTTCTCCAGAGTATTTCAGAAGAAAATACAACGGCTAGTGGAAACTGCTGCATTTATAGAGTAGCCTTACTCACAATTCCTTGTAATAGAATTCCAAGCCTGTATCTGTTTACAGTCATAAAGTAAATAAAATACCTGAGCCAAAATCCAGCCATATAAAATATCATAATATTAAGGTGACAAGAAACAATTCACATATTTATCTTCAAACAACATATAGTTTCTCCTTTTCCAAGAGAGCAGGCTTTGTGAGAACTAAAAGGCAGTGAATGCTGCAAATTCTAATCTTTTGACATAATCCCATGTTGTTTTTCTATGGCAAAAGCGGCCTAGTTGGAAAACTATTGACGAAGTGTTAGAGGATCACAATAATACTGGGAACATGAAGAAAAAAATAAGAAGAGAATAAACTAAGCCTATCTCAATTTTCCATTACTGATTTTGATGATTTAATGGGTTTTACCCTCTAAACGACACCAAGATGCAGAAGAAGAGGATGTAAGGAGGTTTTAGCATTAGAACTAAAAAAAAAATAAATAAAAATTAAAAAAAATATGTAAATTAAAGAAACTGTATTAAAGGAAAAGCATGCAATTCAGTAAGTAAAACTGCAAAGTGCTCTTAGCAAGAAATTACTGCACAAATACAAGATAAGTGAAGGTACTGCTAGGTATTATTTCAGTAGGAAAAATATCTGGGAATTCCATGAATGAAAAGCCAAGTGAGACAACTCAGGATTCCATGAATACATGATACCCAGGTCTGCTAGAGAAAAAAAGAACTACTCATCCTTGCTGACTGTCTGTGTATATTTCTTAAAAAGTTTTGTGGGTAAATCTACAGAACCCTAAGGGTTTGCAGTCTTTCCAGTATTACTTGTAGCATGAACTAGGAAAGGGACAATCCTATTCCTCTATCTCCTCTGCTCCTGTGGAAGGCAATAGCATCTAGAAGAAAAGAGAAGTTGATTCCCCACCACATACATGTGAGAGTTTTTCACAGAAAGCTCAGACATGCTCTGCCACAGGCCAGAACAGTCTGTGCAAACAGCTTGGTTGTGTATTTGGGCAGCACTGTGTATTAGAAGTAACCAAAGATTCAGACTGCTCTCAGGTAAAATCTTTTAGTTATGAAGAAAATTCAGCCAGTCATATCAGTTTTATGTTCCAGTTCCAATTTTATGTCTTTGTAGTCAACTTTGTGACTATGACAGCCTTTTTACTGTGCTTATTCTTTCAAGAGCAACCTATTTCACAAATTCTTAATAATCGGTCTGGTTACATTTCTTGAAATATAAAACAAATAAAAATAAAATAATAAGGTAAATAAATAACTACAAAATACTAGCACAGCAGAAGTAATTATAACTCTAAACTTATTAAATTCCTGATTTATAGTTCCCTAGGACATCATAAATTCTGAAAATTCAGTCTATTCAAACTTTTCTCACGTTTAATTTTAGTATAGCTGAGCAGCTGTCATCTTGCATGGTTATTTTACAACCAGCATTTGCTGTCTACACCTATGTATGTTTAGCTGGTAAATATCTGTTATGTTTCAACTTCAGTTTTCTGCCTTTTTGTATATGAGGACATTTTCATTATCAAAGAAATACAAAACAACAGAGTCTTGTTATGTACATCAGACGTGTGTAATTTTCCATAACCATAAATAAGAGCTTGAATAACCTTGATCTTCTATTCTGTCATATTGTTTTTAAGCTGATGTAACACCATTGACATCAATGGACTTACCCCAGTATGAAATTGGTGTAATGGAGTGGAAAATCATTGCCGAAATCTCTAAGGGGATATTCAAAGTTGCCTTTACTGTAAGCTGTGTATTAGACTGGAAGATCCATAGTTTTTATTTTCGTGTTTTGATGCGTATCTCAAATGATAAAGAACTGTAAAACAGTCGAAATAGGAAGTTATTCATAACCTTTTTTAATTAAACAGGAAATATTTCATTTTTAAATTGTCATTTTTACTGTATATTTAACTATCTACTCAATGTCACAATTAATTTTAACTTTGGAGAAAAATATGATGTGTAGCAATTTAATTTGATACTATACACTACCAAAGTCAACATAATTTGTTGAAATGTAGATTAAATGACTTGCTTTTTCTTTTCAAACTAAATGATATATGGGAAAAGAGCTCCATTTGGGACTACCTTTTACAAAGCTACTTAGCAGACAAGATCAAGGTTTCATAAGCTTGAGTGTTCATCTAAGTATTAGTCACAGTTACCTTCTTAATTAATAACTGCATACAGGTCTTTGTATTCTTCAAGTCATTTTCCTGAGAGAAGCCAGATTAAACTGTCTTGATTTTCTTTCTCTAATTGCAAGATCAACATGTGAATATCAAGTGGAAAATAAGGATATTCTGCATCTATTTGGTTTTACACTTGATTTCCTATGAATTTCTGTTAGAAGAGGATGGAAATATGAACCACAGACCACTTTGTTGATTTTTTTTTCTTAAGCAGAGCGACACACATTGCTTCATTTTTCTTTCACATCTGCAAAAAAGTGAATCTAGCTTTCAAAGCAAAAATTATAATTGAACAGAATTGTATTAGTGGAAAGTGTAGATAACAATGTGGTTTTTGACCACCTTGTGAAATTTTATTACAGTTAGGAAGAGCTTTGTCAAATCACTTGTATATAATTTATTTTACTCTTCATTACTTTGTATAGTAAAGAGGCAAGATCCTGTTTTTTTAGCTATCAGTGAACAAAACATTTCCTGAATACTTTAACTTCCTTAAGAAGGCAATATTTTTCTTACCTTTCTTCTTTCTGTGAGCATTCTTTCTCACACAGAATGCACCCTTTATAGAATCTTGATCACTTTAATCAACAAATTTTTCACTTTGTTTCCTATGCACTGTATTTTTAACTATTGCTGAGAAAATTCTCTCTTAAGCAAAAGTATGTGGTCAAAAGAAAGGAAACTGTGCCAAACCAAAAATCCTGTGTGATTTTCTTTCATATAATGCAATACAGAAACATGAATCTGAAAGTGTCCAACAACATTAGTGGGTTTGTTATTTTTTTCACTTGACATGGGGTACTTTGCATGTACTAAATATGGCAGGTTTAGTTCCCAGTCTCCGGTGCTTTGTCATGTCGTTTTCCCCTGGGAAATGTGCTATCACATCAGAATTATCTATTCATTTTTAGCTGGACTTTTATGTTTGCTTCATGGAGAGGGGTGAGTATGTAATGGGCAAGGCAGCAGAGGGTAGTGTTAACAAGGTCCTAATTTGCTTTTCTCAGCATCAGAAATGACTCTGAGGAAAAGTTCCTGCTGCAGCTCTGCAGAGAATTATGGCAAATTATTTACTCTTTGCCAACCATTTACACTGATGTATCTCTGTTGATTTTGGTTTCAGATAGTTTATGGCTGATATTCAAATTGGATGTTTTCAATTCTTCCAGCTTGCTTCCAGAGCAACCCCAAGTCAGATTTCAATAGAGATTGTGGTCCTCTGTATAAAATGCACAGATCTGGGATCATCCTATTCCTAATCGTCTGTATATCTTAAAACCTCTGTAATTTCAGCTGGCATTCTGGTTGCCTAGAGATTTTGGCCTGGGTCCTAATTAACCACTTCAATTTAGGTTTTGTCTCTGATTTTGATTAAGAATATCTGGAAGAGAAATGTTTGTTTTCTCCAGATACATTTTTTATTTTACCTTCACCTTCTCTGAATTTAATTCACTTCCTCATTAATCTTTATTTAATGACCATTTTCTTTTGTCAATAGCTACAGAATATCCTTATTGAATTAAAATGACATTTGTAGTTGTCTCTCAGTTCTTAATTTTCATCACTTGTGAGTAAATATCAGTTATAAAAATTTAACAATTCAGAACTCCTTAAATAGAGTTATCTTTGAGTTTTCAGCTATGTGCTTATAAAATGAAAGAACTATTATCAACTACTTCTTGAAAATAGAGGTTGGATGAAGATCTTGAGGTGATTCTTGAATATGTGTGCCTAGCTGTCATAATATAGGTGTTATTTACTCTTCAAGCAAGATTCTTTATTTATCTGTTGGTTTAAATTTGTTTTGATCAATGCAACAAAACTGTCCTGAAAAATGATCTATTGCTTGGCTAAGACGAACTAATGTTGCTCTGAAGGGTTCCAGCAGCAAAGAGCAGTAAAAGAATGCCTCATTTCTCAATGAATTGTAGTCTGCATGTGTTAGCCCAATCCTGCATACCTTTGAGACTTAAATACACAACCCCTTCTCATTTGGGCTGTGCTGAAGTGACAATTTTTGTCACCCAGTTTCCTCTCACTACCCACTAGTTGGCAGTCATCCTGCAGCCTTTCAGTAACTAGCTTTGTTCATGTGAGTGTTCCCTAGTATAGTGCGGGCAATATCAGTTGCACTGGTACAAATTTCTGAATTAAACTGTGCAATCCAGCCTGCAAAAGAACAGACAATGTTCTCACACAGTGGTGGTAATAAAAGTGTGTGGAACTTCCTCAAGCCACTTGGGACTGCTGATGTGCAACTGGGGGATCCAATGACTCTTCTACAATTCTACTCAGTTTCACACTGCTCAAAGCTTGTTTTGATATCAGTAATCTTTCTGAGTTAGTCGACTCTTAATGAGGAAAATTCTAGAATTCCCCATCAGCTGTATTGCACTGTATAAGGACTAATTGATTTCAGCTGGACTATTTATAAACACAGACATCTACTTGTGCAGTTGAGCAAGAGCTGGCACAACTGAGCTTTAACAGATGCTCAAGTTTAAAGATGATGGACTTAGTTTTTACCTTGCACTGGAATGGCACCAAAATAAAAACTTAGAAATAAATACTTGAAAATAAATCTGACCTCAGAGGATATATAGGAAAATATTCTTATTTTTACTTTGCTATGATTCTGATCCTTAGGTTTCTTTTCATAAAATGTTTGAGACTCTGTTTTAGAGATTATGAATATCAAAGTGAAAGTAAGGTGTTTATTTAAAAAAAGAAATATTGCTAACTTTTGAAGTTAGCTGATTATAAATGAATAATTTTTTAAAGGAGTTGACTCAGTTGTATTTTTAAAGGATTCTGTGATATTAAAAAATGTATCATAAGGAGAAAAAACTAATAACTGAAAGAGGTCACAGTTACATAAAGAAGAATTGAAAAATAGAAGAATATAAGAATGACAGAGCCACATGCAATCATGGAGGAGACAGATACATCAGTGCAAAGTTGTCACAGTTCAGCTCGGGATCAAGCTGGCTGCAGGAATCTTCATAAATATCTGACATGTTGAGGTTAAAAAAAGCATCTGAGCATTACAAAAGCTTGATAATAGAACCAGGTTTGAGTAAACAGATTTCCTAAACACTTAAAACTCCTGGGCTTTTTCAGTTAATTGACAATCACTAACAGTTTACTTTTTTTGTTGTTGTTTTCTAATTTACTCTAGAGAGGATAAGGCTTTAAAAGAATTTAAGTTTTTATTTTATTTTATTAGTGAAATTTGGAAAGGATGACTGCTTATAAGGAGGAGTTTGATTCAATATTGTGACTTAATATCATAATAAATCATTGAACATTTAAAGATCAAAATTATCCTGGCGGATTTCAAGATGCCAAATTCTGTTTAGAGAAATTCTTAATCTAGAAATCTAAGAATGCTTTTGTAGTATCATGTTAATATGAAAATATGGTAAAAAATGAATAAAGCAATTGAAAATATTTCGTCTGCAAATATAAGATAGTGTCATGTCAGCATAAGATACCAGCTAATGTACATTACAGCTCTGAAATTCAAAGTTCTCACAATGGGAAGAATGTTTCTACTTGCATGTTTAAAGGGATTTTCTTATTGTTTCTGCTGATCTGGGAACTCAAAAAAATATTGTTTAAGGTTATAAATGTCTTTATTAAAATTACAATTTCAGTCTAATTTATTTTAACAAGAATTGTAATGTATTCTGCCCTTTGATCTCTTAGCTTGAAATGCTGCCTGTTGTTCCATTATTCCACCATCCATTTGCAGATAGCAATACATCAGAACCTTTTTCTTGCTGCAGAAACAATGCCCTTTATTTGAGAAAGGACATTGTTTTGACAGATAAAGTAGGCATTTGATAAATTGGAACAGGTTCTGAATTATTTTGAGGGGAATGTGTGCTACATCTGTCTGCTGATTTTCCACTGAAGCAGTGCTTAACTTTCTTGTCTGTTTGTGATTTATTGAGCTGCAGAAAAGGTTAGGAAAATTTCATGGCTCTTCTCTTATAATTTGTAAGTGAATCAAAAAGCATTTGTTACTGTTTATGATGCTCAAAAGACAGAATTATCCCAAAACATTTATACACAACAAAGACTGTAGTGACAACAAAAACAAAGGTAAACAAAATAATGATCTTTTAAATTATTAATAAAACAATAAAACACTGAAAACAAATCCAGCTGTTGAAATGCATGAAATGTTAAGAAAGATTTGGATGTCTATTCAATCACATTTTTAGAGGAGATAATTACAGTAAATCTTATTACATATGTGTTTCCTAAGTACTTGTATGGATTTTTAATATTTATCAGGAACTTCACACAAGCTAATGTGAAATGCTGGCCACAGGGAAGTCAAAACATCTATATTACTCAGCATTCAGATCTGAATTCAATTCAGAACAGAGGCTATTTTTTGTTATTTGAGACATCCTATGGGATCCTATCTAACCTCTAAATGGAAATGCTCTAACATAGGGTTGGTTGTTTTAATAACATACAGCTTTAACAACCTACACCAACCATGCCTATATTTAGGCAACCAAATAAAGAGGAAATCCATCTTCAAAGAGTTGATCCTAAAATTCAGTTGTTTCACTGTAGGTGTTTGGCTACAGTCAGGTTTTTAAGCTCTCATTATGGTTAAAGGAAAGTTTATTCTTATGTCCAGTGTAATCCCATGACCACTGTAAGCTTAAAAGTTGCAAAAATGTCCCAAGAGTTCCATACAGTCATCTGAACACTGTCTAGTGTTTGAAACTTTTTAGGATTTCAGAAATATCTATATCAAAAAGGAAAGGAAGAAAAAAAAAGAGATAAATTCACTCTGTTCTGAACCAGCAGTCAGCAGTCCCAGGCCAGGTAGAATCATGCAGGATATTTCAGATAACTGTACGCTTGCCCTGTCAGCCCTTTGCACATGCTTTTGATAACTGCATGGTTTGAAGATGGAATGGGATTCCTCTGCAGAGTGTGCAGCTGAATGAAACACCATTAATTGCTCTGAAAAAAAATCAAAATAAGTGCCAGTTGACCAAACATATGTTCAGCAACATTTGCAATACCTGTTATCCTGTCTGACATCCAGCTTCTGTTTCAGAAGAACACGCATCTCCCATAGGTCCTTTTTCATCTCTACACTTCTTATATAGATTTCTTACTTTCTTAGGGCACTAGATGTCTAACTGTGCAGCCAAATTCAGCTCCTGTGGAGGATAAAGTGGCCCTCCTCAGGGACGACTTATTCCACATACTTAGGTATATTTTTTAGTTTGGGATTGGTACATCTTTCGAGTACAGAAGAGTCCTACTTACTAATTACCCTATTGATGACTGAAGATGGAGGGAACCAATAATTTTATAATTTAATTTGTGTGAAAGTAATGTTGATACTTTACATTTCTATATTCTTTTTATTTCAGTCTTATATTAGATGAGGCACAGCTACATCACAATGAATATTAGACATATAGTAAAACAGTAGATGTCTCTGAAGAGAATCCTTTTCATTCACTGAAACAGCTGCTGCATGTGGCCTTTCTTTTGACATTTAACACTCAAAAGCTAAACTTGCTTGGTTGGTTTATTCTTCTATGCCCTTCCTGATGTTGACGTAATTCTCATTCTGTATAAATTTAATAATTCTTCATTCATATCTTATACAGGGAAAACATATGTGGAATTGTGTTTACTGGTGGATGTAAATTCAGTAGTTATTATCCTTCTGGGATTTGGGTTTGCTACCAGTTTGTTTTCCTGTTTGAGAATGACTGCAAACAACTGGCAAAGTGACTTGATGCACCTCACAGATTTAAGATATACTGTTACATTATAAGTGCTTATCCCCTTTTCCTTAGCAATTATTTATTTATTGTTTGACATTAAAAAAAAGTGTATTCAGTAGCTCCTAACCATGACAGCTGCTACAGAACAGATAAGATACATTGGCAAACCCTAATCCATAGAAACAGAAAAATATTTCTAAAGTTTCATGGCATCCAGCTGTCCCCAAACAACCAAAATGGCATCATCAATAAGGATGTGAAATGCCATTAAATATCCTATCATTAAAAAAAAAAAAAAAAAAAAAAAAAAAAAAAGTGCACAATTCTGTAATTCAATTTTTTTCATTTTCTTTTTCCTTTTTTTCCCCCTATTTCTGAGTGAGGCTACCCAGTGACAATCACTTTATAACATATTGGCCAATAATTGTTGCAAGAGAATGAGCTGTTTTGACATTGACAAAAAAGGAAATTAGGAATGGATGAGGCAGGGAAACATATAATATCTGTTACCAATGACAGAAATATATAAATAAGGTTCTACTTTTTTTTAATTAGAGGAGAGGAATACAATTTTATATTCATCAAGGTAAAAGAAGTAACAGAAATAAACAGCAGCAAAGGACTTTGTTTATGTGACAGTTCTAGTAGCAGGAGGGTTGCAAGTGTGGCTCCTGTGAGGTCAGAAGCTGTGCCAGCCTCAGAGCCCATTGCAGCTGGCTCTGACCGAGATGATCCCACCAGTGCACAAAGCTGAGCTGTTCAGCAATGCTGCTGGTTCGTCTATGATATCATACTTATGAAAGGATAAAAAACATCCAGCAGCTCGGAGTGAGAGGAATAAGAAAATGTGAGGAAAAAGAGCCTTGCAGGCTCCAAGGTGAAGGAAGAAGGAGGAGAGAAAGGTGCTCCAGGCACTGGATCACTTTCCTCTGCAGTTCATGGGTGACCATACCAGACCAAGTGTCTCCATGGAAGCCTAGAGAGGACCTCATCCTGTTTCACTGTCAATCCAGGAAATCTGGCAGCCAGGCAATTTTACCGACTATAGACTTTCAAAGGGAAGGTTCTCTGTTGTGAACAATCATTCAAAAAGGTTGTCAATGTTTTTCTGCACATGTGGGTACAATTATCAAGAGAAACATTTACTGTGTGTTCTGAAACACAAAATAATAAATTACAGAAAAAAATCCAACAAATTGTATTGCATTTCAGTATATTCAAATCAAATACTTACAGTAATATGTTGTATATGAATTTAAAGTATATTCTGGGTGAATCTGACTTACAATTCATATCATATAGGTACAACAGTAACAATTCCAGTTTGTCAAAATTATTTGTACCATTTGTGTCCTTAGCTCTCTGTGACCAGGCATTGAGTAAGAGTGGTAGGAGAAAAATCCTTAACAACTAAAAAACTGCCCCAGGATATTTAGAAAACAAAATGCCACACACAAAAAAAAAGCCCTACTTTACTTCCATTCTTCGGATATTCCAATCCACAGTCTCTTACACCAATATAGGGAATGAAGTATAATAGTAAAATTCAGTTTGAAATTATGCAGGTGGCTCTGCTAGAGCTGTGGATGACTATGGCACAGGCACCTTCTGCTGTTTTCAAGTTGTACCTATGCTTGCTCACATTGCTCTGCATTGCCCTGCTCAATGTGTACTGAAATAGCAAAGGTCAGATCTTGTTTTTACTTTCAGTGACCTCTGTGTTTAATCTAAAGCCAAGTGGTATTGAGGGGACTTATTTATTGTTTAAAACCCTTATGCCTCCTTGTGTTTTAGCAAACATCCTAGGAAGGCTGCTGAATGAATAATAAAGGACTTGTGTTCAAAGGCAGGGGGATATTCACAAGGAAACAAGTGACTGTGGAGCTGGAAATGTGGTGCTATGACTAGGGCTGGAATGGCATTTTCATTCAAAGCAGCATTTTTCAAATGCTTCTCATTTCACTACCTGTCAGGAGGGTATTTCTCATGCTTTTTCTTCCTCCTCAACACAGTATTTTGGAAAGATTGGTAAAATTCCATTGCAGTATATTTGATAATTTAATATTGAAAATGTATTTTCACTACCTAGGGAATTATTCAGTCCACTGGCATTCTTGTATAAATCAGTATGTTTTATTTAGAATATTGTGAAGACTAAACCAGTCAGCTTTTAATGGTTGATATTAAGATATTAAGAGAAATATACACAATACACAATACACAATAACCCAGACTGTTTTTTAAGGGTTCAGGACAATTTCCCATGCCTTATTTACTTACTTTTATTTTTGAAAATACATAAGTTTATTTTTTAAAAAAGATATTTCAGGTGCTCTTATTTTCTTGCATATAATTGTACAGTTTATGTAGGTGAATGAATATCTAACAGAGCATCAAACGGCAATGAAAATTTGAAAATGGATGACATTTTAAAGATTCATCAAATATCAAAACTTTTTATAGCTGAAGTCACAGTAGTGGGACTTCCATTTTCAACTTTGTCCTTAACAGAGTGTTAATACTTTCTCAATTTTAACATGTTTTGTTGGCTTGGCTTTTCAACTGGGTTTTGGGGAGTTATTTTTTATTGGTTTGTTGATTGGTTGGGCTTTTTGTTTGGGGTTTTTCTAAGTTGTGGTTTTGTGTTTTTGGGGGAGGCGGTTGGGGTTTTTTGGTGGTTTTTGGTTTTTGGATGGGTTTTTTTGTAGTTGTTTTGTTGTTGTTGCAATTTTTGGGGGGGGTTGTTGCTGTTTTTTGGTTTTGATCTTTTGGTTTTTATTTCTCGATTTGCTTTCTAACCTGAAGAAGGGTTAGACACATGAGCAGTGCAGACCTGTGAGGAAGAGCAGCAATCCATCCCTAGCAGCTGCAAGTAGATTTTCTCCTAAAGCAGAATTCATGTCAGAAAGAAAAAAAAATGTGTCATGTTGAGATTGGACATCTGAATCTGTCTCCACCAGACTTCATGTCAGAAAGAAAAAATTGCAGCGTGTTGAGACTTGACATTTGGATCTGTCTCCAGCCCCTAGCTGCCTATTCCACTTGTGGAAGACGCCACCACAGGAACAGGAAGAGCTAAATTGATCCTCAGCCTTTTCTTGAACTTACAGACAGTTGCATTAAGGTAAGCAAATGCTGAATTCAAGTTTATTTAACAGGTTAGCTTTGATTAAGAAATAGGTTTTCATTCATCTGCCCTTGCCATAGGGACAGCAGCCTCTGATAACAGGCTGGGGCAGATGTATGAGATGAAAAATGCATTAGTTTAATCCACAGCCAAATATGTGTCAACACTGTTAATGTAAATTGGCACAACTCCATTCAGGTCACCAGCAGAGGGTCTAAGTATGCAAATTAAAAAAAAAAACCAAAAAACCCACTACCAACCAAAAAAACTGAAAAAACTTAAAAACAAATACCAGAAAAAAAGACAAAGGAAACCAAACCAAAAAACTAGGATCATTTTGTGCCACCTATAAGCTTAAAGACCTTTAAAAACAGATCGCTCCACTATAGTCAGTGATGATGAAAGAAAAAAAAGTTTGTTACCTATCTGATTTATTGAATCTTTTTTGTTGTTATTATTTTCACCACTGTGTAATCTGTCATCTGATAGAAATCATCTATTGTCTATTTGTCTATTACAGGAAAAAATATTTTTCTTGCAAACTTTTACAATCAGACACAATCAGTGGAAAACTCATGAGATATTAACAGCTCAAAAGAAAATAATTTAAAATAATTTCACTGAACTGATAGTGAAGCTATGATTGTGATTATAAATTGCTGATAATGATTAGGTTTTCAGCACTTATCTCATAGTTATTTTAAACCAGATAATAATTTAGTAAAGATTTGGATTCAGTCATATATCTCTGCAATATTATCTTTCCTTTTTTTTTTTCCCCCGATTTTATCTCTGTTCAAAACTACTTTGTATGCACACAAAAAAAGAAGGTCATGCTGTATGGTAACAGAAAACTCAAGGCTAACCAAAGGGATACTGAGAATACTCTCACTAAAGCTTTATTTCTTACTGTTAAATGCAATTTCAGGAAAAATGCAATGAGAGTAAAGGGAAGAGAACACAATGATAGTATAAGGATACAAGGTGAATAATCCCAGTTTTTCAAAGAAAAATAGTCAGTTAGTCAATTGGAGGAGAAGTATTTCCATTAAATAAATATATACGTATATATATATATATGAAAATTAGGACTTCATAATGATGTCATAAGACTGATAAAGCCAGACAGTTTGAAGCTTTAAACTTTAATAAATTAATCAGTAATACCTTTGTTACTGGTTACTTTTTGTACCTTATTAACCATCACCATTATGAACACAAAACCTTTAAGACTTCTTAAATTAGATCTCAGCATACAGCACTGTAAAGCTGATAATGTTTACATTTATTTAGCACTAATGTCTGTGGTACTTGACATTTCACTGAGCTGAAGTTGATTAGCCTTCAGAGCTCTTTAAGTCAAGTTGAAGCTGAAGTTATATATTATTTCCTCTCCAGCTGCCTTCAGTCAACAATTCAATCAACTATTCAAATGCTCCTGCTCCCCTCAAAAATAGGAAGGTCTTTTCTTCTCTCATTGCTGATTATACTGAGTTTTGCGTTGTTTGTCAGAGTATTCTGCCTATTTTTAGTCCATTGGTGTTATCTTGCCCTTTGTTTGCCAGAATTTTTTACTTAGATTCTTTCTAGATCAAATTATTTATATTCTGCTGTAAAATGCTTATATTTCATATGAGCTCTAATTATTATAAAATATTTTATTGTTATACATTTTTATTAGTTGCACTATGTTTGATTTTTATGTTTTTATTTGGCTTCAAAGCAAAAAAACCCAAATATATATGTTTATCATTTATGATTTATAGTTGTCTCATGGTTCTGTTAAGTTGTATAAAGGATAATAAACGGCTTCGAAGTCATAACCAGAACATTTTATTTTAGTCTTCGACAATGGAACATCAAAACATGGTCTCTTGACATGATTGTTCACTTGTTCTTGCAAGTAGAGTCACTCTGCATGTGTGACAGGAAAATCTCAATAGCATTCTGCAAACAAATCAATAAAAATAGATTCTAAATCTTTATCTTTTTTCCTGCTCAGAAACAATCCAAACATTTTGAACTATGAATGCACGCTTTTCCGCTACTCAAGAAGTTGCAGTCAGAACTTCAAAAATGTTTCCCAAGTATATTGGTCTTAACATTTTCCAGTAATTCAGGGAATTTTTCTCTTTTAAGCATTTGCCAACCTCTCTTAAAAATCTTGCAATTTGTTATTGAGGTTTTCTGTTATAAGTTTTGATCAAGGTGTCATTTGTACAGGCATTTGGTTGGGATTTTAAGAATATTCTTGTAGCCAGCTGTAGAAGAGGATCTTGAAACCCTTCAAAACATCTCTGTCCATGCACCTAAACTGGGTTTAGGAGTTTAACATGTAAGCCCCACCAGAAAAAGTAAAAACAAATATATTTTCTTTGGTTAGGAGATAAAAAAACAGATGCAGGTGCCTCTTCTATATTACAGGAAGCTGTGGACTTCCTGAGGATTGTAAAAAGAGTATGACGACAGGATACCCAGCAGTGGACAAAAGGTACATCTGAATCAGTTTCTCACTTTGATTAAGAAAGCTTAACGAAGGTAATTCTGTGGAAAATGGATTCATAAACACATATTCCTGTCTGCAACTAGACATGGCATTTTATTATTTGAGCACCAAATATACCTTCTGCATGAAACATCTGATGCTATAGGTCCTCTTGCAAAACGGCTTCCCTGTTTCCTAGTAAGATTTCTTCCCTCTGCTTATTCCTGTCCTGAAAAGACCAAACCTGCTACATCATTTCAAAATTATGAGCAATAGACTGAATTAATTGGGGGTACTTTGTAATCAAGGTTTTAAGCTGATGCTACTATTCAGCCAGGAGCATAAGTGTAATGTATATCAAATATTGTCATATAGATCAGTATACCACGTAGCCATAACTTAAAGGTATAAAGGTTAAAGGTATCCTGGCAATCAAGTTATCTAGGGATTTTGATCTCACTTTCCAGAACTATTAATTTATTTAATTCCAGGGAGGAGAATGCTACAGAGTTGAAGGCAATTCTTGAAGTGATAAAGGCACTTCTGGGTAAGCATTTGGAAAAAACAGGGAAAGGGTCATTACCTGTAAACTATAAACTCATCTTCTTCACTGTGCATCTTTATTCTGTTTTATTCCTGTTTGGTTTTTTTAACACTTCCTTTAAAACCGATTTTTGCACTTGGCTATAAAATAGAAATAAAACTCTCTGTCAGAGCAGGAAGTACAGTTGAGTTCTCACTTCCTGGATGACAGTTGTAATAATTACAGGCGATGATGCTTATTTCTTCCAATTTTAGATATTCTGGAATTAAATTACTCTCATAATTTCACTCACTGTCAGTCACAATGTTATTGTAATCACAGTGGCAAAGGTAATATGCTGTTTCTAGAGGGAGTTGGTATGTTTTACTAAAGTACAGATGGAAGAAATAAAAAATATTTTTCAACCATTCCTTATTCTTTAACAGAAGTAGCAAACTTCAAAGATAAATACAAACTGAGAACAACTTGTCTGAGTTTAATTAGATTTACACTGGCTGCACCAAATGCAAGGAAAGGAACAAATTTCCTGTGTAGTAGAGGTGATGGTAGCAGGGAGCAAGGCCTTAACAAGATGAGGTTCCAATCTTATTTTTAGACTATAAAGAAGTTATTTTGCATATAGACATTAAGGTAAGGACAATGTTCATCCAATTCCACAGATTGGTATACCTGTAGCAGTAGATTTTTGGGTCAGTGAAATAAAAATGTGGGACAACAGTGTCTTTCTAGTTGTGATATGAATTTTCTGCACTTGAAACGAACCACACTTTTAATATATAAACAAAAATATAGTAGACACTAAAAAAAAAAAAAAAAAAGGAAAGAAACTAAACCAAACCAACAACCAACCAACTAAATAAAAAACAAAAACCAACAAAAAATAAAAACACGAAAAAGAAAGATGACAAGAGAGGAGAAGAGAGGACATAGAAATGAGAAAAAATAAATGAGATGAGAAAATTTAAAACTATTATCATGCTTTAAACTGTCTTAATATTATTGTTTCCCAGTTATCTCTAGTTTATTCAAAGTCTGTTTTTCAATTCACTAACTTTAATTCCCAAGATTATATAACACTTTTTAAAGTTTTGCATATGTTTCTAGCCTTTTCTAGGTCACTTTGCTTTGTATTATTTCTCAGTGGTGTTTGCAACACATTCCAATTTGGTATCATCTGCAAATTTAATTAATGTGCTGTTTACCTCATCTTCCAGATAAATTACAGATACATATTCTCAGTTCAACAGTCAAACACCATCTGCAGCTTCTCTCTATCTCTCAGGCACACCCTGCACTTGCCCTCCTACACATGTACATATTCCAGTCCATCTGGATATCTTTGTACAAAACTCATACTCATGAATTGGGATAACCCTATCAGTTCCATTCTGTTGAGGCAAAGATGATACCACTGCAGGTGTGCATTATTAAAGATTTTCAAGAGATCTGCTAATTAGAGATACTTGTCCATGATACCTAGACAATGGCTGAGATGACAGTGTGTGAACATTTATGGGAGTATTTTCCAAAGCAGTTTTTAAAGATTATATATGAACTGGAGTTTAAAGAATAACTGATTTTGTTTAGTCAGACCTTAGTTATTCACGTTCAAAACACCAAATATTACTGTGGACACTGGAAAACTGAACAACTGAAGTGTACATGGAACCCTGAATAAGCAACCTTGGAGGTCAGGGCAAGGCAATTCTGAATATACAGTTATATACAACATTTAGTTTAGCAATACCACTGGGATATATATCCTGACAGATCCAGACTGCCTTTATAATCTTTGGGCAGGACTGGCAATGTCAAGGCATTATTCATTTCTCTACTTGTAAATGACTATTATAGAATGGGATGAATTGCCCTCAAAAATGTTATAGTCATTTATTTAGATATAGATATTACATATAGTTCACTCTAAACTCCAGGCTTTTGAGTAGACCATATAAAATTGTTGTATATAAGAGGATTATTTGCATACTATATATTATAATATTGTAACGGGAAGCATTTCCTAACTTCTTTCCCTAAATCAGTAGTCTTAATGAAAGGAATAAAGCAAGACCATGAAAATTATGACTTTTTGTCACACTTCCTATGTAACTAGAGGTGTAATATGGATCACAGTAGTAGCTTAAAGACTCATAAGGAAAAAGATTTTGAGTGTAAAAAACCATGCTTTAACATAAATTAAAATGTTACATTAGCAGACCACTAGGTGCTATAGCTGTCTGGGGAGCCAGCAACCTACTTTAGACCATGGTATATCTTTGCTGCATACAGAAATATACTAATATGCAGAAATAAAACAAAAATATTGGGCATTCATTGTCATTAAGCAATTATTCTGTAACACGTGTTAAACCCTGTGTGCAAGACAGTGATCTGGCCTATTGAAAGTGGGTCCCTAGTATCTGACAAGTTTTCACTAATTTCTCTCACAATGATTATGTATTTTGTTATCTTGCTATTAATTTCTTTGTGTTTTTCAATAACAGTGTAATAAAAATGTCACTTGTTCCATGTTTACACTCTCACAGGAAAGAAAGGCAGTGGCATTTGACAAATACTGAGAATAATTTGGGTGGCATATACTTTGATTTTCCGGGGTTCAAACAAACTTTTTCCTGGCAATATATGACTTTTTTTTTTTTTTTTTTTGTCTTAGAAATAACAGATTGTAGTAGGTAGCTCTTCAGTATTGAGGAAAAAATGCTAAGTTTAAATTGTCTATATTGACAAAGAGTAACAATATGTCAGTAACTGCACAAAGGGGGGCATCTGTGGGAAGGATGGTAGTATAAAACAGGTGACCCTTAATGGCCCATATCTAGTAAGAGTTTCAAGCTATCACTTAGAGAGAAGGTGTATTGTATGCATTTGAAATAAAGTGTTGAAATACAGTTTTAATGATAGCAGCCACAAAAACACTTAGCATGTTCACTCAAACACAAATATTTAATCCTCTGAATTCTTTAAATCTCTGTTCTCCTTTGGGAATGAAATAACTGCAGGGCTCAATTTGTACTGGTAGCTTAATGATTAAAGATGAAAAATTCTTTGCCTATGCATCTGATTTTTATATGCCTTGTTTTACTACAAATCCTATTAAAATGAACTCTGTTTTTTTTCTTGCTGAGAGTAATTGGATCCAATACTTCACAACTGAAAAAAAAGTGTTAGCTCTTGTTTTGAAGGCTGGTTGCTGTACGGGAATTGACAGTAGAGAAGAAAAAATAAAAAAGATAAAAAGAAAGGAAAAATAGGCCTCCATTATGTAAAGGCATGCAAGCAAAGGAAAACTTGCTGTCTGGGTTTAGCTTTCTGTTATCTGATAATATTCAATCTCTAAATGAATGAGGTTGATTATAATAAAAATAAAACTGTGATTCTGACACTTAGTCTAGGCATTTCTTCCAGGATTGCCCACCTAGGATGATATACAAGTCCTCTAAAACATTTAATACTCCACTGAGTGGACACTTAGGAATTATGAAAATGAGTTGCAGACTGAAATTCTTAGATATGGTCTATCAAGCCTCTAGTGAGAATAATACAATTACTACAGTCATCTTCTGCAGTAAAACATTGATAAACATAGTTATTATGTGTGACTTTTGAAACAAAAAATGCTATATTTTATTTATTCTATTAAAATTATAAAATAACTTTAAAATAAAAATTCCAGAGTCTTATGGGGAATACTGAAGTGAATACTGACAGACCTATATGTTTCTCTGACACAAAACAACCATATAAATCTTCCCTACACAGTGCAATTTAGTGAAATATGCAGTTTTCTGTTTTCCATTACTATATACAGTATAAATTCTTTCTGCTGGAAGACAGATTGTGACAAATTTGCAAACAGCATCTGTATTCATACTTTTGAAGCACTAATTTATCTGGCAATAAAAACTTTGATTTCCCAAAAGGAGTGCCAGGCCTCAGAACTAATGTCTATTTTTGAGACTTAACTGAGTTTTCAGCGTTAGTCATTTTCTTATGAGTTACAGTGCTCCTATGAAAAAATATACAACTTAACAGCAAGTACAGAGAGTTAAAAGGGTCACACAAAACATAAATCTGTATGCTTCATTTATGAATGTCTATAATTTATATAAACAAAGTTCTGACTAGGTACAGTTTCTATATGGGAAAAAGCTTTTTATAACAGCGCTACCCAAAAGAGTAACAGTGGATATCTGCAGAGTATTGTATACTGGAAAACAATTTTTATGTAATGGCCAGAAAATTAAATCAGCAGGCATGCCTATGGAATTCCTAAAATACATTTAAAATCTTCTTCTACTTGGTATGTCTATCTTCTCACACTAAACATCTTATAATTCCACAAAAGCCCCTTTCATTCTTATTATCAGAGAAGTGCTTTAGATAAAATCTTGCAAAGTACTTTTGTCTATTGGTTAATGGAGGCATGTAATGTGAGAAGAATTTGTGCATTGCTATCTGTTAGAAATAATTCTGTTAAAACCATTCTTTAAAACAGCAAAATTTTTCCAAGGAATATTATTTATCAACGTTTCACTTGAAAACATCATAAACAAAATTACTGCTAAATATTATAAAAAACCCAAACAAGTTCCCTTCAGAAACCCTAAAATACAACTCTCTCTCAAAACTCCCAAACTAGAGAAACTTAAAAATCCAGATTTTTTAATACAGATGATTATATATAAGCTAATGTGAATTATTTTTTTTATTGTAATAGCCATTCAATAGATGAAAATAACATTAGTTACACCAGCAATATGTAACAAATCCATGTTCTGGATTTGTTACATATCATCCATTCTGGGTGTAGCTACTTATTTTGCTTACATTATCAAATAGTTTCCTTAAATTAACAATATTTTCCCCAGACAATAATTTCCCAAAGTTATCAGATTTTCTTGATGTGAGTTGTTAAATACAAAATGCTCTCACAGAATTGGTATTTTTTTTTAATTGAAATATATTGTGTATAGGATATGTGACTCACAAGACAGTCATATAGAAGAGGTTGTGGTAGGCTTAGTAACTTTCTACTATTTTTAAGAAAACAAACATCTGTAAAGAAAGCTTTTAATTTAAGACAGTATTTACAGAAGACAAGGAACTATGAACTGTAACAGAGAATATTTAGACCTAGGTACTGAGAGGAATAGTAAAAATGAAAGAGGAAAGGTAATAGACAAAATTAGAGCTGGAAATAATCCGAGAAGTTGGTGAGAGATACAGAGGAATAATTTTTTTCAAGTCTGAATGACATATAAAAAAAATTAAATCTTTCCCTTTTGCCAGTTGTCTTCAGAAAAGCGGTTGATGGATCCAGAACATAACAGACCAAAACACCTCTTACTGGTACCAAATATGTAACACAGTTTCATTATGAGAATGAAATGTATATTATTACTATAATTCTATAATTGCAACCACTCCACAGATAAGAGTTTGAAAAACATATATTAGCTAAAATCTCTGTCTATGTGAACATCTATAAAAATGTTAATATACTTAAATATATTATCTGTGTGGTATATAATCTGCCATAACATATATCTGTACCACACTCTTATTCAGCAGGAAGTATAACAATGAAACGGGAGCCAACTATCTCAAACCAGACTACTTATCTTTATGGGGAAACTGATTTCTAGATTCCTAATCTTTTGATGGAAATGTGACCTTAGATATCTGTTCTTGCATTTCCAGATGACTTCCAACATCTGTATGAGACTTTCAGACGATAAAAGACACATGGCAGTCAGGAAAGATATCTAGGGAATTTCAATTTCATCAATTTAATTTGATTACATTTTCTAGACCTCTGAGTCTGAACTAGTCAGACTGGATTCACAGCTGATGAGGGCTCTAGAGGAAAGTCATATGAGGAGCAGCAGAGGGACCTGAGGTTGTTTATCCTGGAGAAAAGGAGGCTGAGAGACCTTACTGTTTTTTACACCTGAAAGGAGGTTGTAGTGAGGTGGGGGTCAGTTTGTTTTCCCAAGTAAGAAGTGATCAACAAAAGGAAATGGCCTTCATTTATGTCAGGGGAAGTTTAGGTTGGATATTAAGAAAAATTTCTTCACTGAAATAGTTGTCAAGCATTGGTATAGGCTACCCAGGGAAGTGGTTGTATCCTCATTCCTGGAGGTATTTAAAAGACAAGTAGCAGTGGCACTCAGTACATGTTTCTATGGTGGACATGTCAGTGCAGGGTTTACGGTTCAACTTGATGATCTAAGGGTCCTTTCCAGCATAAATGGCTCTATAATTCTATGAATTCACAACCAATGGAGACAGGTAGGTACCTCCAGAAGTTTATAATGAGGTATGTTAAAATGATATTTGTGAAGTGCAGCTGATGTCAATAATATGAGGATGTGACTTGATATGCTGGTCCACTAAGTGTCCAGGTGACAGCCCTGGTCCTTCCAATAGCTGCTTTCCAATTCATGTGTTTAACACTTGTTTCTATAAAAAATATAGGAACTGGAAGAGGAGTAGTGAACTATCAGATTTATTTCTAACATGGAGCCAAGGCATATCTGGGACACAAACTCAAACATGCACAGGGTTTCAGAGGTGTTCCCTTCGTAGCTGAAATTTAACTGTAAGTTTAGACACTGAAATAACTTTCTTACTCACATGCTTCTAACTCTGATTCTTATAAGTGTTTAATACATGACTGCTTCAGAAATAGAAAACTAAGTTTAAATGTCAAAAATAAATGTAATTAATCCACCTTAAGTGGACGTAAAAATTCATATTAAAAATATTTTGGAAGTTGTGAGTTGCAAATTTTGTCAGGTTAAACTTTTCTTTATACATACCTCATGGATATTTCTGATTTTGCTTTTATCAGCTCTTAGAAGTAGGAAGGTAAGATGTTCCTTTTTCCTTGTATTAGCTCTTGTTATACTGGCTTTTTAAATGCTTAACCTTTACTACTGCAACTATTCCAGTTTTGTATTTAAAATTTCTGTGGTAATAAGCAGACATCACATCTTCATATATCTAAAGGTAAGCACAAACTGCTGTTTGGTTTGAAAAGAAAAGAAAAAAAAAAATCCTTTTAGCTTCTATACCCCCAGGCTTTAGAAATCAGAATTAACGAAGCTTTTACCCATTCCAGAAATGCCTAGTGCCTCACAAACTGAAAGGATGTCAATTAAGTGCTCATATGCCTTTAGTAACCATATTAAACTGAGAAAGGAGAAATAGTCTTTACAGAAAATGTTTTCTTTTTAACATTCACCCTTGGCTACAGCATATCTTGATGGAACTCTATTTACACAAATGTATTATGTGAATACAAATTTGATCACCCTAGAATGCAGAGCAGAAGTATGGTAAAAGGTCGTGCAGAATTGTTTACATAGAAATACAGCTAAAGAGTTGGACACAAGGCTCCTCCATGACCTTTCCTCCCTGTTTCCACTTCATGATCCAGCTGTATGGATACAGGAGTATCCGGCTGCATGCCTCCTTGATAAGACAGAAGAGTGTGTCTCTCAAGGCTCAGGGGAGTGTCGGAACATTGCAGGACTCGACATTCTTGGCCACTGTGAATTACAGCAGGTGCATATAGTACGAGTTTTCTTTCCTCATGCCTCAGAGACGAACACAGTATTCACCTTGAGTAGTGTGTCCAGTCTTGGTCAACGCCATGTAAGAAAGATGTGAAGTTACCAATGTCCAAAGGAGGGCAGTGGAAATGGGGAAGGACAGGAAGGGGAGCAGTACGAGGAGTGGCTGACGTCACTTGGTCTGTTCAGCCTGGAGAAGACTGAGGAGAGACCTCACTGCAGCTACAACTTCCTAATGAGGGCAAGAGGAGGGGCAGGCACTGATCTCTGCTCTGTCATGACCAGTGACAGGACACAAGGGAATGGCCTGAGGCTCTACCAGGGGAAGTTTAGGTTGGATATTCGCAGGAGGTTTCTGGGCACTGGAAGAGGCTCCCCAGGGAAGTGGTCACAGCACCAAGCCTCAGAGTTCAAGGAGCATTTGATCAATGCTCTCAGGCACATGGTGAGACTCTTGGGGACGTCTTGTGCAGGGCCAAGACTTGGACTTACTGATCCTTGTGGGTCCCTTGAAATTCAACATATTCTCTGGGGGATTTTAAAGCTTGACCTAGGAAGACTGAAAATTTTCATTATCCCTCCTTAAGTTTTCTTAGGATGTACTTCAGGCTTAACTTGATTCATAAATTCAGGTCCATCATATTATAAACAGTTTTAAGGCTAAGATAACAGAAGTCTTTTTTTTAATGAAATACTTTATAAGATTTTAAAATTCAAACAGCTATCTCAGCTATTTGAATAGTGAAGATCAAAAACCTGTATCCATGCTGCTTTTTTAATTAAAATTTTACCCAAAGGAGAACAGTATTCAACAGTATGCCAGTTTCCTCTCTCCAGAAATTGTATAGTGAATTGTTTGCACATACCATAAGGTGCCCTAGTGTCTTGGGTTTTCATATGGTAACTGACTGATCTCTTTTTCCTGCTGTTATGCTTTTGACCTGAATTAATTGATATTAGTAATAGCATTCAGACTGTAGTGATTACCTAAACAGGTAGCAAAAACAAAAATGTGAAGGACAAGGTCGTAATGTGCATTCACTTGCTGACATTGTGTCACTGGTTTAATGTCAGTCAGGGAGAAAACTGACTGGATTCTAAAATATGAAAGTAATTTCTGGGAACACTAAAAGTTTAATTTTTGTCTATGAGTGCTATATTAAACTAAATTTAGTTCAAGACTGGCAATTCTTATGCAAACATAAAGCAGTTTTAAGTTTGAAAAGTCTGAGTAACTGTTTTTTAATGCCTTTATGTGACATAAAACATATCTTACAATGTCCAGAGAGTCTTCATTTCAAAGCATGAAAAGGTTGAAGAAATGAAACTAACAGGAAATGACAGATTTTGTTTAAAAATTGTCTCATTGTATATATTTTAATTCAAATCATTCAATTTATGAAATATGCAACAGTATTTAAAACTGTCCTTAGAGGTATTGCAAAAACCATGATCTTTGCTAAATCTCAGTCTGCCATTTTTATTATAATACTAAACATTTGTTTCTTCAAATAATTTAAATACTTTATCTGTTTCTCTCTGCAGTCTGTTTTAATAATAGAAAAGTTCTACTAAAGACACTTCTAGAATGATCACTGAGTTGGTAGCAAGAGGATGAATATGGGACTGAAGTATAAGGCAAATAAAAAAACGAGAAAAAGAGTTGGAGTACAGGCATTAAGGCAAAAAGAAAGCAAGTGAATGAGATCCCCAAAAAAGTGGAAAGCTAAAAAGGATTAGAAAAAATATTGAAGATCATATCAATTAATAAAGTACTAAGAATGATATTTTGTCACTAAACAGGGAGATGACATAACTGTTTAAACAGCCCTCTGCTCCTCATTCCTTTCTGTTGCCTTGTCTTTATCATATGCTTTGGCTTTTTTTTTTTTCCTTAAACTTCCATAGAAGACTTCCACCCTTTTCTGTCTATATTAATTCTTACATTAATCTTTTACATCTGTTGTCCTTCCCTCTTCATTATTTCTCTATATTTCTCTCATTTTCTACCGCTAAATTTCCTCATGCGACTGGCAATATAATTTACCTTTTCATAGCAACATAATTTACCTTTTCATATAATTTTACATCTTAAGTGCTTGACATTATTGAGTTAGAACTCCAAAGAAATATAGGCATTATTATAAAAATCTTTAAAATAATAATCATAATAACATTATGTGGTTTTCCCTCCAGATGTCTCATTTCTTAATTCGCCTCAAATGGCTATGGTAGATGTTCTCTAAATCCTACCTTTCTTAATGAATTATTCTACAATTAGAATCTCTAAACATTTGCATTAAAAACTGGATGCTGGAAAAACACAGGTTGTAAGACTTGCAGAAAGTCTTGGCTGTTTATCAAAGGAGCTGCAACAGGAATTTTTGAACTTTTATTACAAATGGCTTGATATTCTTAGGAAAAAATCACAATTCAGTTTAAAAAAAGAGGTGGAAAATCCTATTTATCTTGTTTTCTTTGCTTTCCTTTAACAGGAACCTAACTGGTGGGGGCTCAAATCCTGTGGAAAACAAATCCACAGGTCAAATTTCAGTGCTGTAATAATAGTTACAGAATGGGTGAGTTACTTACAGTTACTTACCCCACCACACATCACAACATTAATTACTGTTCATTGTAGATTGTATTATTGCACACGGGATCTTTCACTTATTGAATCCATAAATAAATAGACATGCCCAGGGCACATCAAAGTAAACTCTTACATCCTAATAAAATTATCAGAAGAAAAGCACACTTGACATTTAAATTGCCTTGAAAGATCTGATGAAACCAAAATACATATAAAAAACCTCAAGCCTTAAGAAGAAAGAAACTTCAGTCCTCACTGCTTTGTCACTGGAAGACACAAATATTTATCATTCCTTTTTACCTGGTTACAGAAAGAAGAAGAAAAAAAATCAGACTGGTTTCCTGGGAAAATTAAGTGATGACGGTATTTGACAAAGATCTATGCCTGTTGTCACCAGGGAAGGTGCAACTTGGATATAAACACATGGAAGCAATATTTCATTACAATATTCTTACTTTTTTACAGAACTTTTGCTGGTGAACAGCTATTCCATTAAAGGAAACAACCTTTGGTCCTTTCATGGTGATCTAGAAAAGTCTTAACAAAACTAGAATTCAGGGGAGTTCTGAAAATAATTTTGCATTTTCATCATAACTGAAATGTCCTGTGACTGTGTGATTTGGCTTCCAGTGGAAAGACTGACAAATACAAATTTATCAGTGTAACAATGGAAGGAGTTTGTAAGTCCGGACGAAGGTAGCTCCTGCTCACTCTCATAGCTGGTAACAACTGCTAAGATGAAATGTATGGATGTACCATTATCAGAGGACACATTGCAGACAAAGTTCAGCCAAAATTTAGATATGTAGGTCTACTTAAAAAATTGGAATTGTACTGATATAATCTATATGTGGACATTGCAGCTAACACAACTAATCTACAAATGAGGATTAAATTCCCTGGATTCACTCTGACTCACCTGGCCCTCTGTAGCAGAGAAACAGCGACAGTCCAAGTTAGAGTCAGTGTGCTCCCAGTTGAATAAGAAGATGAAGAGGTCATATTTAGAGCTTATTTTGCATATTTCTTTATTGAAAGTAGAAATAAAATCTCATGCTTCTGTTTACAGAAAAATATGTCTTTTTTTATTTTGCAACAGTAAGCCAGTGACATTGCCTTAAAAAATGCATCCAGCAGATCAGTCTGAATGAATCTCTTGACTTGGTTAGTTTACTTGCTTGGCTGGTTTTGGTTTTTTTGGTTTTGTTTTGGTTTTTTTTTGAGGGGGTGGAGGGAGAGGCAGGCAGGGCAGGACACTGTTATGATGCTATTGGAGTAAGATTTTTGTCATATAAAATACTTAGACAGGAGAAAACTGAAAGTAGCACATTTACAACACTGTATATACATCAGTGTTCCAAGACTGAGCAAAGTTACACAGCATTACCTGGGGAATTGAAAAAGAGAAACTTCTGTGAACAGAAAAATAGTGTGTTTTTACATACACCATACACCTTAACAGCTGCCTACACGAAATTGTCTTTCTAAGTTACATTTTGCTATAAATTTTAGTTGAAAATAGGCACCTAAAGGATAAAATATATGCATAATTTATTGTGTTGAGATTCTACACGTCCAAAATATGCATTAAAAATATTTTTTTTCTCTGTTCAAAGATATTTGTTTAAAAGACGTTTTTTTTCAGGCAGAATTACTGGATTGATTCATTTGCACTTTTAAAGAGACTCCCTTTCTCTGAAATTACAAGAATTGTCAAGGGAAAAACTTTTAGGACCCCCAGTACACTGCAAACAGTATGTGACTCTATAAAAACATTCTTACTCCAGGACATCTTAAGATGTAGACAGCATTTGTGAAGTCTTGTTTCTTAATTAATAGGGTGAATTTAGAGCATAGTCTGTGACGTTGGTCAGGCAAGTCCTGTCAGCATCAATAGGAGTAAAACATCTTAGCATAGCTTTGAAATTTTACCTCTAACTAATATCAAAAGAGCTTTATTCCCCAGTTATCAGATGCTGCATAGCATGTATATGATCAGATTAATTGAAATATTCTTTCTTAACCAAAGTTTTAATCATGTATTGCTTGCACAAGAACAATTATAAGATTTTCTTTATAAACAACTTTGAGCCATTTAGTACCTTTCCATGTATCTTCTTCTCCTTTTCCAGGATAAGGAATGTAGTAAGCCTTGCATAATGTTTTACTAACTATTATCTAGAAAAGCAGAAAGAGGAAATTTTGTTGGACAATGAGAAAAGTGGTTGTGCTGGAGGCATATGTGAAAACATTTGTAAGTATAATATATTTTTAAAATATCTAGAGTAGAATAAAATAACATATTAAAGTATTTTTAAGATATTATACTATTTTAGGTAATTATTTTTAATATTTAGTTAAGATGACCTCTCTGCAGGGGGGTGTTAACTTCAGACAGAATTGAAACTTATTTTTGAGGGAAATTTTGAGTGTCCAACCTGAAAATTCAGTTTTTCTTAGACATTTTGCTTTAGACAATCCAGTCACTCAAAATTGTCAATGGCATATATAGATTAACTAATATTCTATCTGCTAATAACCAGTCAATTTTGGTTTAATGATTGAGATCTAAGAAAATTTCTTCTAATGCACATGTCGTAAATTATTCTTCCACTGATATTTCAGTA
This sequence comes from Poecile atricapillus, assembly GCF_030490865.1. NCBI lineage: Eukaryota > Metazoa > Chordata > Aves > Passeriformes > Paridae > Poecile > Poecile atricapillus. The sequence goes on along the minus strand of NC_081249.1, from coordinate 51,823,546 downwards.
CCAAGGTTAAACATGAATGAAGGAATTCATTTTAAGGGAGTTATATTACAATATTTCTTGGCATTCCTGAAAATTATGTTTTCAAATATGGAGTTATCAATTGCTCCAGGTAGGACTGCAAAAATTTAAGTAAATGTTCTGTGGGAAAATAATCAGGACAAGGAAGCTCTGTTACTTTGAAGGAACTTGGAATAATTTTTTCAAACTGGGTTATAATAAAATAATAGTCTCAGTTGTCTGCTGTTACCAGGAGACACAATTCATAGTTAATGGCTGCTGACAAGAAGCAACCTGCTGTAATCACATATAAGCATTCTCCCAAATTTACTTGAATATAATTAGATTTTTTCCTTTGATTTTGACAGGCTTTGAATCAAGACTATACAGATAAAATAATACACAAATTTCACTTATTTATGCTTTGTCAATATTTTGTTTTGTACAGGTAACCTATACATATAGTATGGAATTTTAGATTTTACCTGAGGGGAAAAGCTTGGCAAAAAAAAAATCAAACCACCCAAAACAAACAGGTAAAACCAAAAATCCCTGAAAAATTAGGTCACTCAAAATATTATACATATCAAATATTACTTAACTTGCCTGAAATTAACTCAAGCAGAAACAATTCTGGCTTCCTGACACTGATGGCATTAAGGAGTCAGATTTTCATAGTGATGAACTGTTACTGATACTCTCAGACAAAGCACTGAGCATTAACACAATCCCACCTAATCATAGGATTGTGTGTCATCTTCCCTCTGGTGGATCTGGATTTAGATGACACTCTGAATATTACTTTTCTGTAAATTTTATAAAGGACAGCTCCTTTCTCTTTGTGTTTAATTCCTTTTGTTTTTATATCAAACCACATACTTTGACCTACTTCTCAACACAATTTACCTTACTTTTCAAGTAATGAAATTGAAGTAGTAAAATTGAGGCAAATATGATACCTATAAATTTGGGCCAGCACATTTACTTGGAGTGTGGTTGTTTGGTCTTGGCTTGTTTTGTTTTATTTTTCCAATTGACATTAATTAGACATTTAAGTATAGAATTTGATAGTAGCAACATCCATCCATCCATCCATCCATCCATCCATCCATCCATCCATCCATCCATCCATCCATCCATCCCTATTTCCAGATTTTCTCATATGCACACACACTCATATACAAGCACATCCACATTTTTTATGTTGAAATGCACATACAGAACAATATATTCTATGTATTTTGTCCATTTTACATATATATACTTGTACCAGCTGCAAGGGGCCTCTCTGCAGAGCTCTGGGGCTGCCCTGTGTAGGACCCATTGAAGGGCATGGCTGGGCTCCAAAGCCAAAGGGGTGATCCCCCAGGGTAAACAGGCTCAAGAAAGGGCATAGAAGAGAGAACAGTGAGAAATGAAAAAAAGTTGAGAAGAGAAAAAATTATTGTCAATTCAAATTTGTTTGGATTGTGAGAAACTAAGCAAGAACTGCAAGCATTTGCAAGAGTAAAATATTATTTGGGGACATTGCAGAAGTTAAATACCTTGAAATATACATTTTCAAGGACAATTATTCCAGAAATCCATATTCTTAGAAGAGGAAATTAATCCTTCAGATTAGTTACTGCACTGATTTTATAGGAGAGAAAAGAAAAATTGCGGAAAAAAAAATTATCCTAATGTCTTCAGTATCATGTGCCTCTTCTACAGAGATTGAGGGAAGTTATTTGGTCTGATGTTCACTTCAGTCTGAAAAACTGAGTTTAGATTCCATGTGATTTTTCATGCACTGGTATGAAGTGAAATAACCTGTTGGAATGACAGATGCCTTCT